>NC_062564.1:71532422-71767422 GCF_022837055.1 Prionailurus viverrinus
TAGCACTTAGCACTTAGCACACTTACCATAGCACTTACCTCTAACTGGAGAGAATCCACAAACAATGACGTGTGCTTTGACCTAAAAGATAGCACCTTCATGCTTAGCTGTTGTTCATGGTCAGCTTTGTCTTTTATCCCTTGAATTTGATAAATTTTGGTGCACTTGGTAAGTAATCACAATCGTATTATCACTGTTTTCAAGCCTCTTACTCTCATTCCTTATATTTCCTGTCAGACAGTTTAATTTCTACTTCGGATCAGCATAGATACTCTTTGCTCATCATTTGTTACTTAGCTCTCTAGAAATCTCTAAACTCTTCATTTCTACCTAGTCCCCACATTGGTTTAGGTGCCCCTTTTCTGAATCCATGCAAATATATTTCTTAAAATGCATTATAATGACCAATTTATGTGTCTTTTTCCCAGTCTTCCACCATGAGAAAACTGAGGGGCAGGGATATTATCTCACTCTTATATTGAGATTCTCAGCCCTTTGAATAAACCCTTGTATGTTATATTAATAACAGTTTATAATCATCCAGTACTAACTCGGGGCTGGCCCCTGTTACAACACTTTATATACTGATCATTTCTCACAAAATCACCCTGAGATGAGTACTATTACTCAACAGTTTTACAAATGACCCAGAAAACTTGTATAACCTTCCTAAAGTCACACAGCTTGTAAGCTGCAGAACCAGGATTTAAATCCTGGTGATCTGGATCCAGAGCCTATGCTCTTAACAACTACATTACATTATATCAGTGTAGATGTAGGGCCCTTCTACTTGAGGGTACGCCTTCAGTGTTATTAGACTTGTGGCTAATAACCTATGGTAATGGTTACTTTTAGTACTATAGTAATATAGGTGAATTATTGTGGGTTGAAATATTTTCGTGGAGGTGTGGAAATTCAGCCATCTTTTCTAATACTGCTTGCTGTTATGAAAACCTGTTGAATTTAACACAAGTAATTTTTCTCATGGAGCTTATTTTATTCCTATGGCTCCCAAATCAGGAAATTGTAATGACACGAGTGTAATAATACATGTAATGTAAATAGAAATAAATTCTGTAGTTTGGAATAAGCTGATATACAAGGATGCAAGCTGCATAGCATTAAACATTCTCAAGGGATGGATATTTGTAGGTTAAGAAATTGGCAAAAGGAATATTTTTACCCAGGACCAATATTTAAATAATAATAGCAAATAGAATTTATTGAGTGCTTACCAAATCCATTATTGTTCTAAGCACTTTATAAATATTGTATCATTTAATTCACACAGCTGACCTGCCATCTTATAAATATCATTTTTCCTATTTTACATGTAAGGTAACTGAGGCTCAGGGGAGTTTAAGTAACTTTCCCAAAATCATTGAACAAAATGAAATAACTGTTAAAGGAATAAATCATTGGAGAGTTGACAGGCTAAAAAAACCTCTACATTTTCAAAATTTTTTTTAAACTCTAAAATTTACCAATTTTTAGATTCCATCATGCGTTGATAATTATTGCATTTGTGACTGTATGTGATCTTTTTGAATAGCTTCTCTATATTTGAAAAAATTGACACTTTCTATGAATGAAGCTTCCTCAATATAAAAGGCACACCCAATTTTTCATACCTCATTCCAGTTCTCCACCAATTTTGTCTATATGAGATTTGGATTCTGGAATAAGCAATGGAAGGAAAAATAACGTTGATGGTGCTTCCTTTTTTTGTTGGCACGGGGAGCTGCATATCTTGCAGATTGCAGGGGTGCCAGGGTGATTTCTAAGTCTAGCAATGATAATGGTCCTGGTGGTTGGAACAAAGTCCAGATCTCAGCATGAAGTATTCAGTGGCACCAGAGTCAGTCTCATCATCAGATCTGTCCCTGGCATGGTTTGGATGCTGCTCCTGAAAGCTAAACCTTAAGTCCAACTCTGCATCCTTTCCTAAGATTCCGGAGTTTCCCACCGTGTTCTGAAAAAATCTTTGTCCTGTTTAAAGTCGTCAGAAAGGCTTCTATTGTTTCCAGCTGAAAATCTGCCTGCTACAGGTGCTTTAAAAAATAAACTCAGTCCCTCTGAGCTAAAAAGAATGTGTTAGTATTTTTACATGTTGGAGGTGTTTTTGTTTGTTCGTTTTCATGGATACAAGGATAAGATTTTTCTTACCGTTTTAGATTAAACTACAGTTGTTTAAATCATTGCCATCCCATCCCACTGATGATTTTAACTTTCTTTCTTGGGAAAAATTCTGATCCATATTATCTATTTTGTAGATGTAGATGTGCGTGCCTAGTGCAGGAACAATGTCTGTTGGTACTTGCTTCTAGTTCCAAATATATTTCCAAATGCATATTTATTTCTATATTTTTCTCATAAAAATGACTATACATTTCTTCCAATTCCATCGAGAATAATTGACATCACTGACTGAGACATTCCACGAGAAAGACTCTTATGATGGCACTTCATTGCAGAATAAGAAACCTTTGGAAAGAAATGTATTCCCACCAAATTGATGACAGAAGCAGATAGCAACTCATCTCCTCCAACCACTAAATTGGACCACTAGATAGGGCTCTCCATCATGAAAAAAATACTATGAAAATACTGAAATGAATTCAAATGTTAGGAGCTATTGCTAGAGATAGGTCTATGATCGACTGTTAGGGATAGAAAAAAAGCCTGCAGGAAAGAAAATAATAATATCCATAAAGTTCTTTCTGAATTTTGGGGGGAAGACTTTTATAATGACAATGGGTTCCCTGGTAATTTTTCAGATAGTTTTATAAAAAAGTAAAATTATTTTTTCTAGGCAAAAATAAACAGGAAAGCGTAAGAAGTGAAACAATAACTATCATAATTTCGTTTGCTTTTGGAAAAATATGTACCTTTTATTATAAGAATGCCTAATAAAATTTAATATTTACCACATTTTTGTTTCATTTGGCAACATTTAGAACTAATGGGAATTTATCATTTTTAGTAGGTCTGTTGGAATGTCAGAAATAAAATCTTGAGAGAGAACAAATATTTTGTAAAAATTATATCTACAAATGATTTTACAAATAAATATTGAAAGTAAGGTAGTGATGTGCCTAGGCTATCACTTATGTCTTAACCAGTAAGTAAAAGGAAATGCTGTCACATGTATTTCTTACATATTATTGAAAATATTCAAAAAAGCATGTTAGGAATTTCTCACCACATGAATTGCAAATAAGAATCCTGGAACGTATCTTTAAATATTTTTTGTGTGTTTGAAAAACATCATTTTAATCTTTTCTAGAAACAATACAGAGAAAACCATAAAATGTGTCCGTGACAATGAGATATATATATGTAATGCCAGGTAGTTTGCAAAATATTTGGAAACTACGTAAGATGCCTTCATCTTTAAATCAATGAACTAGGACCCATTAGTGGAAGGACCCGATGGGTACCTGCAGCTTCATGACCCTTGCTTAGTGTCCTAAGGCTGCCCTAAGTACCACAAACTAAGTGGCTTAAACAACAGAGAGGTATTCTCTCATAGTTCTGGAGGCCAGAAATCTAAAATCAAGATGCCAGCAGGACCATGATCTCTATGAGACTCTCGGTGCAATTCTTCCTTGCCTATTCTGAGCATCTGGTGGTGGCAATGGATCTTTGACCTCCCTTGACTTGTAGCTTTCTCACTTCAATCTCTGCCTCTGTCATCACATTACACTTTCACTGTGTGTTTCTGTCCATGTATGGTGTTTCCCTCCTCTTATAAAGACACCAATCATATGGAATTAGGGTCCATCCCAATGGCCTCATCTTAATTTTATTACATCTGCAAAGATCCTATGTCCAAATAAGGTCACATTCACATGTACTAAGGGTTAAGACTTCCACATATCTTTTGGGGGTACACAGTTCAATCCAAAAAGAAACTTAGAGAAGCACAGTGTCACGTCATAAAATTATGACATTGTTGGAATATTAGCATATTAGAGTCTGAAAAGACCTTATGCATTATCTGTCCTTATCTCCAGAGTTGACAGAAATTCTGTGCCAGAGAGGGGAAATGACAAGACCTATACAACATGGTGAATTCATGCAGAATGAAACTCATGCTCATGTTTATATTTATTTAATCAGCCAATTCCTACCTTACAATACAGGCATTATGATATTATTACACTTTGTAGTTTATTTAGGAGAAGGTAAGTGCATGCTAGTAGTAATTTAGAAATGTTCTCCTAAAAAGCAATGTTAAGTACATGCTTCGTGTGCTAAGTGTTTATATGTATTTTTCTCAATTCTGACAATAACCTCCTAAGACAGTTTCACTCTCGTTTCAAGAATGAGGAAGTAGAAAGTGAAAATATATATATTTGCGTGACTTGCTTGAGGTTACACAGCTAGTAAATGACTAAACTGGCCCCACGTACCTGTTGCCAAAGTTCATGCTCTTTTCAAAAACATTTGGGTAATTTCACGCTGTCAGCTTTAACTAAAGCCAATGAACTGATAATGGACAATTTCTTTTCTCAGCAATGTTGCTATTGGACGCCAGACAAATTTGTTAAACATTCTTGGAGTAGTTTCTGATTGCATCAATAAACATAGAAGGTTGAAAGACACAATTTCTGAGATTTTTTTTTGTATAATTCTAAAAATATATTACACATAGTTCTCAAGGACATTTACTCAACCAGAATATTCTATTTTCTAGCTGTGTTAAGTAGCAAAGTATTTTATTTTTCCTTTAAGTAGATTACTGGAAATTTTATAAAAACATTATCATACTCAGGAACTTCTTTAATGAGAGTAGTCAAAACTTTTTCTCACGTGTATGTGTGTACATGCGCACACACACACACACACAGGAATAAATAAGAAAAATAAATTCTTAATTGCGAAATTAAATCTATTATTAGCTTTCATGTTAATATTTATAAAGTCGAAATTACCTTAGAGGCTTATGAAATATTTTCTTTGCTTTTTAATTGAATAGTTAATATTATTGGGCATTTAGCCATGGATACAGGGCTTTATTAGATCCACTAGTAAATTTAGGTTGGTTTACATTGGTTCATTGAGCAAAGAAACTGTTTAATTATCTTTGAATTACTAAAACCCAGTGATGTTCTGAGACAAAAGCACTTGCTTAACAAATATTTGTTGAATGAATGAATAAATTAATGAGAAGAAGAAATCCCCTAAAGTAACAAGCTATATGTAGGTATAACTGAAAAAAAAAATAAATAACCAAAAACAAAACAAAAAAACAAACAAACAAAAAAACAAGACAAAGTGACACGAAACGCTAATATTCTATTTTGGTTGCTAGTTATTTTCTTTCATTCATTCCCGGCACTGGATTACACAGGTGTATCTCATTTTATGGCACTTTGCTTTGTTGTGTTTCACACATACTGGATTTTTTACAAATTAAAAGATTGTGGCAACCTCTGTTGAGCAAGTCTGTTGGTACCTTTTTTCCTTTTTTTTTTTTTTTTTTGGTACTTTTTTTCCAATGCATTTGCTAACCTCATGTTTTGTGTCACATTTTGGTAATTCTTGCAGTATTTCAAATCTTTTCACTATTATTATATTTTTATTGTAATCTGCGATCCGTGATCATTGCTCTTACTAGTGTTAACTGTTTTAGGGCACCGTGAACCATGCCCATATAAGAGAGCAAACTTCATGAATAAATGCTGTGTGTGTTTGACTACTCCACTCACTGGCTATTCTCCAATCTCTAGCCCTCTCCTCAATCCTCTTTATTCCCTGAGACACAACAATATTAAAATTAGTCCAATTAATAAGCCTACAATGGCCACTAAGTATCCAGATGAAAGAGTCACACATGTTTCATTTTCAATCACACATTTTTCATTTTCAATCAAAATCTAGAAATGATTAAGCTTAGCGAGGAAGGCATGTTGAAAGCCAAGATGGGTCACAAGCTAGGCCTCTTGTGCCAAACTGCCAAGCTGTGAATGCAAAGGAAAAGTTCATGAATAAAGTTCATGAATAATGCTACTCCAGTGAACACATATGAATGATAAGAAAAGCAAAACAGCCTCATTGTTGATACGGAGAAAGTTTGAGTGGTCTGAATAGAAGGCCAAACAACATCACATGAAGCCAAAGCCTAATCCAGAGCAAGGTGCTAACTGTCTTCAATTCTATGAAGGCTGGGAGAGGTGAGGAGGCTACCGGAGAAAAGTTTGAAGCTCGCAGAGGTTGGTTCATGATGTTTAAGGAAAGAAGCCATTTCCACTCTTCAAAGTACAAAGTGAAGCAGCAAGTGCTGCTCTAGAAGCTGCTGCAAGTTCTCCAGAAGGTCCAGCTAAGATCATTAAGAAGGTGACTGTGTGAAGCAACATTTTTCTAGTGTAGACAAAGGAAACTTTTACTGGAAGAAAATGCCATTAATAACTTTTATACTTAGACAGGAGAAGTCAATGCCTGGTTTCAACCTTCAAGGAGCAGGTTGACTCATTTGTTAGGAGCTAATGGAGCTGGTGAGTTTAAGTTGAAGCCAATGCTCATTTACCATTTTAAAAATCCTAGGGCCCTTAAGAATTACACTATGTCTACTCTGCCTATGCTCTATAAATGGAACAATAAATCATGGATGATAATATATCTGTTTACAATCTGGCTAGCTGATTATTTTAAGCCCACTTTTGAGAACTATTTCTCAAAAAAAAAAGATGTCTCAAAATATGATGGCACATTGACAGTGCACCTGTCAACTCTTGGTCATCCAAGAGTTTTGATGGAGATGGACAGTGAGACTGTTTTCATATCTGCTGACACAGCATCCACTCTGCAGCCCATGGATTAAGGAGTCATTCCAAGAGCTATTATTAAGAAATACAGTTTTTAAGGCTATAGCTTCCATAGAGAGTGATTCTTACGATGGATCTGAGCAAAATAAATGGAAAAGCTTCTGAAAAGGATTCACCATTCTAGATGCCATTAAGAATGTGACTCAAGGGAAGAGGTCAAAGATCGACATTAACAGAAGTTTGGAAGAAGCTGATTTCAACCCTCATGGAGGACTTTGAGGGCTCAAGACTTCAGTGGAGGAAGTACCTGCAGATGTGGTGGAAATAGCAAGAGAACTAGAATTAGGGGTAGGGTCTGAAGACAGGACTGACTTGCTGCAACCTCATGATTCAACTAAGAGATGAAGAGTTGCTTCTTATGGATAAGCAAAGAAAGTTGTTTCCTTTTTTTTTTTTAATTTTTTTTTTCAACGTTTATTTATTTTTGGGACAGAGAGACAGAGCATGAACGGGGGAGGGGCAGAGAGAGAGGGAGACACAGAATCGGAAACAGGCTCCAGGCTCTGAGCCACCAGCCCAGAGCCCGACACAGGGCTCGAACTCACGGACCGCGAGATCGTGACCTGGCTGAAGTCGGACGCTTAACCGACTGCGCCACCCAGGCGCCCCATGAAAGTTGTTTCTTAAGGTGAAGTCTACTGAATCTGTGAAGATGCTGTGAAGATTGTTGAAATGATAACAAGAAATTTAGAATATTATGTAAACTTAGTGAAGCAGCAGCAGTGTTTGAGAGGATTGCCTCTAAGTTTGAAAGAAGTCCTCCTGTAGGTAAACTGCTCTCGAACAACATCGCGTGCTATAGAGAAATTGTTTGTGAAAGGAAGAGTCTAGGGATGTGGCAAAATTCATCATCTTACTTTAAGAAATTGCTGCAGTTACCCCAGATTTCAGCAACCACCACTTATCAACACGGATGCAAGAGTGTCCACCAACAAAAAGATGACAACTCACTGAAAGCTGAGATGATAGTTAGCATTCTTTAGCAATAAAGTCATTTTTAGACACAAAGTGTCTTTTTGGACATAATTCTACTCCACACTTAATAGACTGTATAGTATTAGCATAGCGTTTACATGCACGGGAAAACCAGAAGTTTCATGTGATTCTCTTGTTATGATAGTCACTTTATCGTTGTGGTCTGGAAATGAGCCCACGATGTCTCCGAGGTATGCCTGTAAGAATGAACAAAACAAATAAGATACTTGACTCTCAATGCTCTATGTAATTGGTAGAGTCAAGTGGTGAGAAACAAACAAACACCAAAACAATGAGAGAAAGATGATATTGGACCCCGAGGAATGCAGTGAAGAAAATAAGCCAGGGTAAAGTGATAGAATAGGGATGGGAAAGACCGTCCTTATTGGGAAGAACAGCGAGGGTGTGTTGAATGAGTGACAGCTGAGATGACACTTGGTTGAAGAGGACTCAAACATTTGAAAATCAGGCTGGGGAGTCATCCATGCTGCAAGGGGAGAATGTATTTGTAGGATGGGTTTGCAATTGATGTGAAGAAATATGAAGAGATTTGCACGCCATTCAGGAGATATAGTTATGGAGATTTGTTGTTGGATCAGATGCTGGGGAACTTAGAGAAAAGGAGACCTCATCCGACTCCGCTGTTGGGAGTCTTATTGCCAACCATTAAGACAGGTAACACAGCGGGAGGATCAGGCATTGAAATTGAGTAGAATCATGCATAGTATTTTGGATATACTAGATTTGGGAGGTCTGTTTGTTATCCAAATATAGATATGAAATAATAATAGCCATCATCATAACAATGGTTATCATTATTGAGCACTTACTACAGTGCAAACAGTTTTAGATCTTCTCCTTAGATGAATTTTTTTTCTCAATATAATCCAGTGAAGTAGATATTATTTATACCTCCATCATATAGATGAGGAAACAGGAACAGGGTTCAATAACTTGGCTAGATTCACACAGTTAGCATGTGTTAGAAACAGGATGGTCACTTGGTCAGTCTAGCTCTAAAGGTCTTTTTTCTGTACCACTAAGCTATTCCTTCGGGTATCATATGTATGAGATGGGTTCTACCCCTGAAGCCAAGACTGCACTGTATGTTGACTATCTTGAATTTAAATTAAAAAATATATATATATCAAAAAGTAAAATTTGGCAAATTTGAAGTAAGCATGGAACTCAGAGAAGAGCTAGGAAATAAATGTGGAGTTATTAGAATGTAGACAAAGTAAATAGTAAAGAGAAGATGTTCTATGACTGAATCCAGAACACCAAATACATATAAGTCAGTTAGTTATAGAATGAGGAACAAGTCAGGGGTGCCTGGGTGACTCTTGATTTCGGCTCAGGTCATGATCTCATGGTTCTGTGAGTTCAAGTCCCACATTGGGGCTCCATTAGTGCAGAGCCTGCTTGGGATTCTCTCTCTCTCCCTCTCTCTGCCTCTCTCTCAAAATAAAAAATAACCTTTAAAAAAAGAAGAAGGAGTAACAAGTAAGGGAGAGACAGTTGGAGGACCAGTGAGGTGGGGGAAACCAGAGACTACATGATTCCAGAAGTTCAAGGAGTCAGCTTTATTGAATGCTGCGAGATACTGAGGCAGGTGGTAAGAGACAGTGACTATGGATTTGGCAAAATGGAAGTTAATGGAAACCTTTACTAGGAAATTTTTAGGTTGGCAACAAGAGCTCAGTTGAAATGCGATGAAGAAAAATATGAGGTATAAGGAGTTCAGACAGTGATGGAGGAAGTCTTGCAGAGTTTTGTTCCCTGGGAGGGAAGTAGAGCTATGGAGTTTCTTGGGGTTGGGCAATTGGATCTGTATTAATTTCCTAGGGCTGCCGTATTAAATTACCACAAACTTTGTGGCTGAAGAAAAAGAAGAAATTTATTTCCTCACACTTCCAGAGGCCAGAAGTCTAAAATCAAGGTGCCTGCTGTGCTCTTTCCAAATGTTCTATGCTGGAATCTTTCCTTGTTTCTTCCAGCTTCTGGTGACTTCAGGCATTTTTTGACTTGTGGTTGTATAAGTTCAAACTCCACGTCTGACTCTATGTGGATTTCTCAGTTTCTCTCCTCAGTTTCTCTCTTAGAAGTATGTTTGTCATTGCATTCAAGGCCTGCCTGGATACTTGGATACTTGGGATCATTAACTTAATCTCAATCGCAAAGACCTTTTTTTTTTTTTTTTTTTTTTTTTTAATAAAGTCACAATCACAGTTCTCAAAGATTAGGAGATGAACATATCTTTCTGGAGAATACCATTCAACCCACCACAGAGTGTATCAAATCAAAAAAGGGCCTTTGTAAAGGAGCTAGGAAAGTATTCCCCTATGCTGGCATAAATTTTCCATTAGGTAGGGAGAAATTTATGATATGGTAGAGAGAGGAGATATTACATGTGTGAGTCGATGACCAGGTGAGAAATTATAGGATACAAAGCCCAGAAGGAACATATATATATATATATATATATATATATATATACACACACACATACTACACACACATTCTATGGTATAATATATATATACCATTTAGTATAATATATATACTATTTTAGCAGGGATTTAGCAGGGATATAGTATAATATATATATATATATTTAGTATAAGTATATTTAGTATTATATATATATATATATATATATATATATACTATTTTAGCAGGGATTTATTAAACATGGGTTAAGTAAGTGAGGAGATTTGGTAAGAGGGATAAAGGAATATCTGTGTGTTTGCATCTATTTTTTTCCATGAAATATGAAACAAGTTTATAAATTAAAGTTATCAGAAATAGAAATGTTCAAAGTTTGGGGCACTTGGGTGGTTCAGTCTGACTCTTGATTTCAGCTCCAGGCATGATCTTATGGTTTGTGGGTTCGAGCGCCGTGTCAAGTTCTGTGCTAACAGTGTGGAGCCTGCTTGGGATTCTCTGCCTTCCTCTTTCTCTGCCCCTCCCCTGATTGTGCTCTTTCTCTCTCAAAATAAATACATATTTAA
The DNA here is from genome assembly GCF_022837055.1 of Prionailurus viverrinus. Taxonomy (NCBI): domain Eukaryota; kingdom Metazoa; phylum Chordata; class Mammalia; order Carnivora; family Felidae; genus Prionailurus; species Prionailurus viverrinus. The sequence continues at coordinate 71,543,239 of NC_062564.1, forward strand.
AAAAAAAGAAATGATCAAAGTTTGAAGACTGAGTGGACTTTCTGAAATATTTTTTCACAGAGAACCAAAACGAGATGTTACTAGGTATATACATTGGTCTTGTCAAACCCCCTAGAGAACTGTGGTCATAAATCATTAAGAAGACTAGTTAACCTGGTTTGTTATATTTTTGTAGCAATATTTAGCTGGTCAAGTGCAAAGGGACATATGGAGAATATTTGGGTAAACCAAGATCATGGATTTCCCAATCCTATTGGAGGGTGAAAAGGGTAAGGCATAAATAGTGTTGGCTTGTGAGAGCTCACAGTGATTGATCATGGAAGTCTTACTGGTTAAGGAAGAAAAGTTGTGAAGTGGGTGTGGGATATTGAAAACACTGTAAGGGCACTAGTTTGGAGTTCTCAATTTGGTTGAAGAATTGGTGTGGGGGCGATAGAATAATTAAACTGAAAAACTAAAGTGATGGTTGATGAGAAGTACGCTTGACATTGAGACTTCTGAGGTATCATGGTTTTGACAATGTCATGTGTCTGACCGAGAGAATAGATGGTAGAGGCGGGTACTGGATTATCCAGTAGTTCAAAAACATGCTTACCATGTGTACATGTACACACACACACACACACACACACACTCATTCGCCCAAAGGCAAGAGCATATAAACTAACAAACAAATAAATTTGAAATAGTTTTGTGTTTTAAATATTAATTTCAAAAGACTAGTAAAAATCCTGTCTTGGAACGTTTTGTGTGTTTTATGATTGTTTTCGTTTTAAATTACCTAGTCTTTTCTGGCTAAGGAACATTTAAATCTAGCCCCAAATAAGATGAGATGGCGGATGATGATTGGAAGTTAGTGGTCAAAGAACTAAAATAACTGCACTTTTGACGCATCATCTATATCTATAAGATGAATCGATATCACTTATAGAAAATGCTATGAAGAATTTCCAAGAGAAATTATGTGGATCAATGAACTGATGAATTGATGAAATGATTAAGCAAAGTATTTATTAGAACTAGATCCTGAAGTGTGGATAGCATATTTAAAAGTTCATATTATTATTTTCTATGTGTATAAAGTCACAAATGTACAGAATAAAAATTATGACAAATACCAAAAGAGCAATGAAAATAACATGTTATTTGCCTATATATTTGATGAACTGAAAAACACTATCCCTGTCCGTGTACTTTTGTTCTTTTGCAATATTGAATCATTAAGAAAATCATATCCAATCATTTATACTGTTTAATAACCATTTTTTTTAATTTTTAATGTTTATTTTTGAGAGAGAGACACACACAGAGTGTGAGCCGGGGAGGGGCAGTGAGAGAGGGAGACACAGAATCCGAAGTGGGCTCCAGACTCCGAGCTGTCAGCACATAGCCTCACGCGCGGCTCGAACCCACGAACCATGAGATCATGACCTGAGCCAAAATCAGATGCTTAACGACTGAGCCACCCAGGCACCCCTGTTTAATAACTGTTTTAACTTGACAGTGTACCATGTGCCTTTTCCCACGCCAATGCATATCATTCAAAAACAAGAATCATAATTTATTTAAAATGCATGGGCACAGAGGAAGGGAGTGCAGAGCAAGGTTCATTCAAGAAACAGAAGGAGGGTGAGCAAAGGAGCTGAGAGAGGACTTTTATTCTGTGTGGAAGGAAAGAGAAGGGACGTTCTGGTTTGAACAGGTAGTCTGTGCTGTAAAATATTCCACCTGAGATAGTGAAAGAGATACCTGTCTTTAGAATTCTCTGAATATCCAGTTGAGGAATTTGAAATGATTCTTTTGTCATGGGAATTTGTTGAAAGGGACTTGTAGGGAAATAAATATGATTATACATTGCAGCAAGTATGGTATGTTGAAAGGATCTACCAGACATTAGAAAATGTGCACGCACTGCAAGGGGCTTACAGCCTGAACTGGAATTGTGGCTACCACAATTAAAGGTAGAAACTGGTGCAAGAAACAGTTGGGAAGAAGCATCAAAATTTAGGTACAGGAATAGTGATTTAAGAGTTAAGGTTAGGTAAGAAATAACGATCCTTAGAAGAAAGTAAAGTTTGCTCAGAAAGAACATGTATAAGGGAGTCCATGTGTTCGCAGCATGAAGTTGCCAAATAAAAAATATAATACATACAATAAAGACACACACACACACACACACACACACACACACTCACAAAGACAATTCCCAAAATTAGGTAAGAAAATAGCGGTTTTCTTAGATGATTTTTTTTCAGATCTCAAATGTTCTCTTACAGGATATATTCAAGATTTCAGTTGTTTTAGTCTGAAGCCAGGTAGACTCTACTTTTCGTTCTTTTGTTTGTTCACGTATGTGTGCGTGTTCTAACTATCGGCTGTAATAAGCCAATTATCAAAAAAGAAAGCACAGCTTTATTTCCTTGGTATCAAACGAAATCCTCTACAATGAAAGCCTGTCAACTGTTCTATATTTATTATTGTTGTTGCTGTGATTTTGCTGTTGTTTTAAAATAAAATTTGCTACCAAATTTTTTAATTGGCAGCACTAGGTAATAGGCTGATGCTAGACTGAGAAGCAGCTCCAACCTCTAATAGGATGTGTACCTTCAAATACTTGTCAGTATCACTCTGTTGACTGAATCCAGTCTGCTTCCTGTTTCCTGCCTAGCTGTAGCAGATATTTGAATGTGCAGCTTCTGCTCCAACATTCTTACCTTTCGTGACCTTGGGTGACTTGCCGTAAGTAAGGATGCCAAAAGAGAAAGTCCTTTTGGAAGTGACCCTGCTTTGCAAAGTGGAGGGAAGAAGAAGAGACAATGAAATGTCACTGGGGCATTTATTTGAGGCTACAATGTGTCAAGTATGAGAGAGAGAGAGAGATGACAGCTGCACTTGGACTTGAGATATCACACCTGAGTGGCATTCATGTTGTGGAAAGAAGTTAATGTGATGGGAATGAGTCAATTCTCTGTGAATAAATAATATATTATTTATTATATTAATTATATATAATATATAACATATATTATTATTTATTATATTAATTTTCACAGAGAATTCTTTTTGAGAGAGAGAGAGAGGGAGCATGAGGGGGGAGGGGCAGAAAGAAAGGGGCGCAGAGGATCCAAAGCAGGCTCTGTGATTAGAGCAGAGAGACGAATTTGGGGCTGAGTCTCACAAGCCATGAGGTCATGACCCGAGCTGAAGTCAGATGCTTGACCCACTGAGCCACCCAGGTGCTTTATATGTTATATAAATAAAAGGGCTTCTGATTGAGCCTTGTGGATTATCATAGGTGGATGTTGCAGGGGGGTTGGCTAGATATTATCAAAAGGAATTTGTAGAGAACCAATGAGTCAATTTTCTAGGAAAAAGAAGGAAAATGCATCATAATTGTTTCATCTTTATTTTTCCATTTTGTTGAAAGTATTCACAAGTCCTCTGATGGTGAACTTTGAGAAAGCACTGTCACATATTTTACGTAATTTGCCATTTTAAAAATTCATGCTGTTTTTGTCAAAATGACTGATAGAAATATCCTGATAAAAAATGACAGATGATTTACAAATGTAGATATTTGCAGCTGCATTATTTACTGCTCTAAGGTTTTGATACATATGCACTAGCGGTTTCAGGAGCAATTCAGTAGAAACATGTCTTATTAAATTATTGTTTGATGACAAAACATTGGCATTTTCTGGGACGTCTAAAAGAGAGTTCGGTACATAATTAAATTTTCCAAGGCATCATGAGAATTCAATTGAGTTATGCAACTAGAGAATGATAAATCTGATTGACGTAGTCTAACCTCACTTAAAAAGCCTGAATTCTTGATTTTACACGTTATACATAAATTCAGTCTCCGTATTAAATAAACGAACTTTACAAGTTTATTTAAATGCCTCTTTGACCACAGTGCTTAATCTTTTTTTTTTTTTTAATTTTTTTTCAACGTTTATTTTTTTTTGGGACAGAGAGAGACAGAGCATGAACTGGGGAGGGGCAGGGAGAGAGGGAGACACAGAATGGGAAACAGGCTCTAGGCTCTGAGCCATCAGCCCAGAGCCTGACGCGGGGCTCGAACTCACGGACCGCGAGATCGTGACCTGGCTGAAGTCGGACGCTTAACCGACTGTGCCACCCAGGCGCCCCACACAGTGCTTAATCTTAATCACCTCCCTTTACCTAGGTAATCATTGTTACCAGTTTGTGGTACATCCGTCTGGTAATTTATCATTTAAATATTTACTCATATTGAGGTCAATCTATATGTACTAATATGGGCAATCTTCAAAATCTTTTATTGGGTGAAAAAACCCCAGATTGCATATTAAAACATTAATTATAATAACATTTATATTAAAATAAACATACACATTTAAAACAATACTGTATTTTCTACAAATTCTTGTTACCTGCTTCCTTCTCCTCTTCTTCCTCCTTCAACGACCTATATTGATAACCCTTATCTATATTTCAGATTTAGATCTCTCTTCTGCATTCCTAACCTACATTTGTAGTTGCTTAATACACCTCTTAATCTAATCTTTCACGGACATCCTGGCTGAACAATCAAAGCTGAATTTATTACCTTCCCATATTTACCTTCTCTCTGTTTTCCCTACTTTTGTTACTCTCGCTGCAATTCATGTGGTCATCCACATGACCTCCCATCTGTCATCAGCCTCCAAATCCAATTGTTTGCAATCTTGTATCCCTAACTCACTTAGCTGTACTATTTATCATATCTGCCTTTGTATATTCCTATTGCCACGTAACTTATTTAGGACTTGCACTTTTCATTTAGACCATTGCAATATCTCTGACTAATCTTTCTGTTTCTATTGTAGTGGTTCACAAAGCTATTGGACCACAGATCACCTGGGGGAAATATTCAAGCTATAGATGCCCTTTTCATTTTCATTGCTGAGAAAGGTAGTTTGGGAAGGTGATTCAAGGTCATAGAGTTAATTTAAGAGCTTTCAGGGGCGCCTGGGTGGCTCAGTCGGTTGAGCATCCAACTTCGGCTCAGGTCATGGTCTCGCAGTTTGTCAGTTCGAGCCCCGCATCGGGCTCTGTGCTGACAGCTCAGAGCCTGCAGCCTGCTTCAGATTCTGTGTCTCCCTCTCTCTCTGCCTCTCCCCTGCTCATGCTCTGTCTCTGTCTCTGAAAAATGAATAAACGTTAAAAAAAAGTTTAAAAGTTTTCATTCTCCCAATTCAAAATGCTTCCCATCTGGACCATCACCTGTGAATTTAGATCTGTTTAGTTTTCTGTTAGTCCTGTGAATTTAGAACTGTTAATTTTCTATTTTCTGGGGTACTGAAGTTAGGATTATGGTTATAAATGTTTAAACTCTTGCTTGCTTAGAGGCTACTGAAAAGTTCAATGATCTTCAGGGTGAGATTTCCAGGAACCCTACATACCTATACACAGTCTTCTCACTTAATGTGAACATTATGCTATATTGTGTTTCTGATCTAAAAACTTTTTAACATTACATTTCAACAAGAAAAGAATTCTAATATTTTAGCTAATCCACAGGAGAATTTATGATGAGGAACATGCCATTACCAACATTAAAAAAAATCATTGGTGTGGAAAATTCATGAAAGATTTTAAGACTTATAATGCTTTTGTAGGATTAAGATGATATGATATTAAGGAACTAAGAAGACTTTTTCCAGTAGGTATAATTACACTAATAAAGGAGATTTATTTCTTAAGCAAGACTGTTTCAAAAGGATGCCATCCTTGTTCATAATTCTTATTTTAAAACAAATCCTTCTTTTCAAAGTTCTCAGAGATTATTAGTTACAAATGAGTAAACTGATCTGATTACTTATTACTTATTCTCCTATACATGGAGATATGAAAACATACACATAAGACTGTCATTGACCTTTCCTTGCCCTAAAGCATAATAACACTTGTTGCCACAACTTAATGTGTGGTATGTGTTAATTCAGGGTTGCAGGACTTTATCCTCACCATCATCAACCAAAAAGCATAAATATATTGCAAAAGTTCCTTATGTCTTATATTCAAACTCTTTAAAATGTTTCTCTTTGTTTGGAAATGAAAGTTTTCGGACAAACCAGGCAATAGGAGTTATTTTCATAAACATTTATGCTACTTTTCTCTTGGATTTAATAGAAAAAATCAGTAACATTATTATGTATAGTCAGGGACCATTTATTATTTCCCAGATGAGCCCTGAGGCTTCTTCTTATACTTTGGTATATTCATCTCTCTCTCTTGATCTCTTCTTTAACTTTTCATCTTCATCTCTTCATGCCCATATGCAGTTCTAGTCCTTATCTTCTCCATGCTTTCCCTTCTTCACCGAACAATTTTGTTTTAATAGAATAAAGGAAAGGAAGTAAAAGCACTTCATTTTTAATTATATGCAATTTTATTTTAAACCTCTCTTTTGCTTGTAACCCTCCCTGTGAGTCCAGTCCTTGGGGGTTCAGGGGTTCCTGTGCTTGTTAAGAAAAAAACAACTAGGGGCCCCTGGGTGGCTCAGTCGGTTGAGCATCCGACTTCAGCTCAGGTCACGTTCTTGCGGTTTTTGAGTTGGAGCCCCGCATCGGGCTCTGTTCTGACAGCTCAGAGCCTGGAGCTGCTTCGGATTCTGTGTCTCCCTCTCTCTCTGCCCCTCCCCTGCTCATGCTCTGTCTCTCTCTGTCTCAAAAATAAATAAAGCATTAAAAAAAATTTTAGAAATAAAAAGGCCTTGAAAGCAGTAAAAAAAAAATTGTCTAAAGACTATTGAGGGACTTCACGTAAAACTTGTACAGCTACAGGAAGCTTCTCTCAGCTACAGAATCACTTCTAACCTTATAAAATGTGATACTATTTACTTTATTCAAAACTTCAAGATTGTTTTTAATTTGATTTGCCTATTGAGAGCAAGGCAATATTTAATCGACCTCTGTTTCCTGATCTTTTTCCTCCCTTGCTTCCCAGAGGTGTACATGGCATGTTCTCACATCCTGTTACCAGCATTAATATATGTCACCCTTGCAAATTGTCCTTCATGACTCGTCCTCCACCCACTAGTGCAGAGTTCTTTAGTTTGATGTAATCTTGGCTACTGTAAATTTACATTAGTTCACATTATGTCTTTTTTTTTTTTTGACAAAATGCAAAGCACCCTGTCCAACTTTCAGCCCTGTCATACGACCCCAGAGGAAGCTGGCAACTTTATGTGAAACACATGGTGAGTCCCCAACATTCATCAGTTAATGACCGGAATGCAAAGCCGTTTAAACAAGGAGAGAAATAGGCTCCGGTGTCCAAAGGAAAAAAACAAAACAAAACAGCGAAAATAAGATTATATGGTTTGAAGCCCAAAGGGTAATTTTCAAAGCTTAAGCAAATGATTTACAAAGAATGATTTCAGTTTCCATAAAAGCGAGAACTTCTGAAAGCTGGAGACTGAGAAAGTAGGAAGTGCCTGTGGCGGCCGGGGAAAAGTTGTGCTACTGGGAGGATATATAAAGCAGCAAGGTCTTTACCTCTTCGCCAGCAATAAATCCAGAGAGAGGGGCGCCTGGGTGGCGCAGTGGGTTAAGCGTCCGACTTCAGCCAGGTCACGATCTCGCGGTCCGTGAGTTCGAGCCCCGCGTCGGGCTCTGGGCTTATGGCTCAGAGCCTGGAGCCTGTTTCTGATTCTGTGTCTCCCTCTCTCTGTGCCCCTCCCCCGTTCATGCTCTGTCTCTCTCTGTCCCAAAAATAAAACGTTGAAAAAAAAATTTAAAAAATAAATAAATAAATAAATAAATCCAGAGAGATTAGTGGTGCAAAGGTCAATTTGGATACAAATTCTGATCTTTGGAGAGAAAAATTTAAAAGCCTAATCCATGGGTCCTGAAAGAAAATAGAGGTCCGTCAGTCAAATGTCTAATTTCACAGAAGAGCAAACTGAGATATTCGTTTTTGAAAGTATAACTCTCTTGGAGTATCTCTTAATTCTACTTTCTCTGTTCTCAACCTTTATTACTTGCCCTTCGCACAATACTTTGCCAAGCTACAAATAAAATGATGTGGCTGGCATACAATTATTATAACTGAAGAAAGAACAAAAAAAACTTTATACTACATGTTAACTATGCTCACAAAGAGAAGGTCCTACAGAAACTAAGAATGACTTTCAGGAACTCTGCCTCCCTCCCATACTTTTCAATGTGAAATTTTCCCAAATTGAGAAAAAAAAAATCTAAAATTTAGAAAAAAATGTAATTTTCATCTGAATGAAGTTCTAAATCCGGTTTTCAGATGATTTTTATTACAAAACCATTTTAAAATTTTAGATTTTTTTCTGATTCAAAGATATATACATATAAAATTTGTAAAAGAAAAAAAAAGCTAATAAAGATAAATAAAACAATCAGACTCCCAACAGTACATTTTGATGCAGTTTCTCCCATTTATTCTTATGCCTATTGAAATAGTTTTCTTTTTTCTTTTCTTTTCTTTTCTTTTCTTTTCTTTTCTTTTCTTTTCTTTTCTTTTTTCTTTTCTTTTTCTCCTCTCCCCTCCCCTCCCTTCCTCTCCTCTCCTCTTCCTTTCCTTTCCTCTCCTCTCCTCTCCTCTCCTCTCCTTTTCTTTCCTTTTCTTCTTTTACATATGGAACCCTTCACAAATTGGTGTATCATCCTTGCACAAGGGCCATACAAAATTCTGTATCATTCCAATTATAGTATACATGCTGCTGAAGCAAGCACTTTTGACATAATTTTCTACATACGGATTTGTAATCTATTCTATAATTTAAACAAAATTTTAGGATAGTTTTTTCTATGTGTTTAATGTTCAATTTATTTTAAAAGGTGCGTAAAATTTTATTATGTGGAGATACCAGTGTGTGTGTGTGTGTGTGTGCGCGCGTGTGTGTGACCTCCACCTCCATCATTTATTCCAGAATTTTTTCTATTTGAAAGATAAGTTTTAAACATTTTTAGATAAAGTCTTTCCATTAAATTGTAAAGAATTACCTTCTTAGGAGGGATGCTTAGAAGTACTAACATGCGCAAGGTCCATCTGCTTTCTATAAATCTTTCACCAGTTTATACTCTCCCACTAGTGTGTGAGAATGCCTGCCTCACTTCAGTTTTGCCAGTAATGAGTCCTATAGACCAAATATTTGACAATAGCAGGCTCGAAAAGTCATTGGATAATTTAAAAAAGCCAGTTAAAATAGGAAGCATAAAACTTTTTTATATAAACTTGAAGTGCATATATGTACATTAACTTGCCTGTGTTGATTTAGAGCCAAGGGCTTTGATTTATCTCTTTGCTGTCACCTGTCTTGTATAAACTACATCCATTTTACATCGCTGTAATTTTCAGTTTTTGTTTTTTTTTTCAAATGAAGCAAGAAATCAAGGATAGTGACAGAAAACTTCTGACCTTTGAAGGAAAAAAGTTACCTTTATTTGTGTGTGTGTGTTGTTTCATCCAAATTGGTCTTGACATAAGTTGTATTAGGTAGTTCACCTTTACTCGTTTCAAAGCATGCAATTGAATGGATTAGCTAGCTTTTCAGGGGAGGGTAAATACAGCTAGGTGGTCTTCATGATCTTTTTATTTAGTGATGAACATACCCTATATCCCATTATTTTTGGAGTAGAAACTCCAATGTAAAGTACAGTAAGATAAACGCTAAAAATGATATCCAGAAGGCCTCTTGTCTTTGTGTTATTGGGCACACAGCACAGTCTTGACTTGGGCAGATGGCTATGGTAAGAGCTTTGAGTCTGTACCTACTGCAAGAGGTATTCTCTTACTTTTCATCATAAATACGTTCAAAACTGATAATATATGTGAATACCATTATTTCCTGTAAAAATACTCTCTGGTACAAAGTTCTATGCATAATAATATATATTAAAAGACACACTGCCCACCTACACTTCATTGTGAAAGTCCGATAAAAGATCAACAATTCACTCTACTTGGAAGTAATCAACTTACTTATTATTCTCTGACATTTAAAAATATTTAAAGGGTATTGCGAATATTGCTGCAATAAACAGAGTGGCTCATATATCTTTTTTGAGTTAGTGATGTGTCCATTGATATACCAGTAGAGAATGAGGATGTAGTGTGTGTATATGTATATATATATATCTATACATATCTATATATACATATCTATATATATATACATATACATGTCTATATATACATATACATATGTACATACACATATACATATCTATATATACATATACACATATACATATCTATATATACATATACACACTACACAGTCATAAAAAAGATGAGATCATGCCACTTGTGATAATGTGGATGGATCCAGAGAGTATTAATCTAAGTCAAATAAGTTAGAATCAGAAAGACAAACACCATATGAGTTCATTTATATGTGAAATCTAAAAAACAAAATAAATGCATAAACAAACAAACAAACAAAAAGCAGAATCATACCTCTAAACAAAGAGAACAAACCAATACTCAGCAGAGGGGAGGGAATGGGGTATTAGGCAAAATGGGTGAAAGGCAGAGGGAGATACAGGCTTTCAGTTACGAAATGAATAAATCACAGGAATAAAAGGCACAGCATAAGGAAAATAATAAATAACATTGTGATAGTGTTGTATGGTGCCCAAAGGTAGCCACACTTGTGATGAACAATTTTATTTACTAAAATTATTTAAAGAGATTGTTAATTATTGCCAGGAGAAATGAGAAACTCTTTTTTAAAAATACTTTTGCCTATAACCAGAAAGTTTAGATTTTAAGAGTACTTAAAACTTTCTATATTTTACTGCTTAAGCCTGAACCATTCTATTTTTTAATTAAAATTCTATGTTTTAAAATCCTTTCTTTTAAGCTGATGTTTATTTATTTTGAGTGCGAGGTAGAGACCAAATGCAGTAGGGGTGGAGAGAGAGGGAAACAGAATCCCAAGCAGGTTCCATGCTGTCAGTGCAGAGCTGGATGCAGGGCTCAAACTCACAAACCACGAGATCATGACCTGAGCCAAAGTCAAGAGCCAGACACTTAACTGACTGAGCCACCCAAGCATCCCTCTAAATTCTTATATTATTGATCAAGGTTAACTTTTATTGATATATGTGGATATGAAAGAAGAAAAACATAACTTTTAGCATTATATGGATTCAAAAATTTAATATTTAAAAAAAAATTTCCCCACTTGTGCTTTATTTGTACCGAAACCCAAATGCTGAATGACTAATTGCAATTATTTTCTCAGCAAGATCTTTTAAATATTTTCAGTAACTCATTTAACCACAAAAGAATGACAAGAAAGGTAAGTAGTGGAACTATTTATTCTTAAGCACTTATAAGTATAAATTTCATTATTAATTCCGAATACTTTCTTGTAGCATTTTTCAGAAGATCATCCAGATCTTTCAGAACTTGAAGTTCTGATCGACTTTCTTTTGCCTTATATCTATAGTCTTTTTACTAAGGGACGATCTAGAGTATTATTTATTTTTATGCATTCTGTTATTCCTGTTAAATGTAAATACCTGAGTAAAATGAGGAAAATGACAGTGCTGAGCTGGCGAGATGCCCTGACCATTCCCCTGCAAGAAGTTGCTAGGTATGAGGAGGAACACAGTGGCCAAAAACATGGGCCAAGACAAATCCCTCTCCCTGGAGAAAGGCCACCGAGATGAGCGCTGCAACCAGACTTCCGGGACTGCATCCTACTTCATCCTTAAGGATGACCGGGATGGCGGTGACGATGACAATGACCATGACCGCTGGCACTGAGGAACTGTTATTAAACTGCAAGCCCCCAGCTAAAGGCTGTACAGCATTATGCCGTTGCGGGTCTCACAGCAACTTCGTGGATAAGACATGGATGAGGAAATTAATGATCGGAAAGACTAAGTACCTTGCCCAGTGTCTCACACGGAGCTGGCGATAGACCCAGAATTCTCATGGATTTTTGAGACCACACTCTTCTCGTTTCTCACTCTCTGTGTCTTCCAGCACATCATCATCCTCTGCCAGGTTTTAGAAGCCGAAATGCCTCCAGACTTGGTTCTAAGCAAGAAGTTCCTTTCCTCACTCTCTATCTCCATCAAGGTAGGTTCAATGATTGACTGTGGACTAATAACTTCAAAGTGAAAAAGTCTCCCTCGATTTTATCTTTTTAGCTCCAAGTACATTTATCCCATGGTCATTGTGAAGATAGAATACATAGAAATTCATGACACTTGCGAGTATGTTACCTTATATGACAAAAGAGAATTTACAATTGTTATTAAATTAAAGATTTTGAAAAAAGGGAGATTATTCTGGGTTATCTGGTGTGCCCATTATAATTATAAGAGTCCTGATATAAGGGAGGCAAAAGTGTCAAAATCAGAGACAGATGATGGGATGATGGAGGCAGAGCTTGGAATGAAGGGCTTTGAAGATGAAGAAAGCGGCCTGAGCCAAGGAGTACAGGGGGCCTCCAGGACCTGGAAAAGGCAAGAAGGTGAGTTCTTCTCTGAAGTGTCCACAAGGAACAAAGCCCTGCCAATACCTTGATTTTAGCTTGGTGAGACCCATTTTGGACTTCTTTGTGTTCTTTTAAGCCACTAAGTTTGTGGTAATTTGTTACGACAGCAATAGAAAGCTTATAGTCTTAGAAACGATAACTTGTACTTACATGCTTCAGTCATATACTACTTAATATGTTAAACTAATGCCAAACAGTAACTTTCGTACAGTAAGGAACAATTCTTATATCTCAGTTTTGTAAACTCTTTATTATGCTTCTTCTCGTGACATTGGCCAACACGGATCCTCTTTTTGTGTGTCTTAAATTTTAATTTTTAAATGGACATTAACTGGGGCCCTCTGCTGGCTCGGTTGGCTGAGCATCTGACTTGATTTTGGCTCAGGTCATGATCTCCTGGTTTGTGGGATGGAGCGAGCCCTGTGTTGGGACTGTCAGCACAGAACCCACTTGGGATTCTCTCTCTCTCTCCCTCTCTCTCTGCTCCTACCGCACTCATGTGCATGCTCAATCTCTCTCTCAACATAAACACTAAAAACATAATACAAATAAGAGGATATTAAGTTATGAAAACTTAATCATTATAGTCTTAAAGTGTTGTAGAATACTTCTATGAATTAAACTGCTTACGTTTCAAAATAATTCAAGGAGAAATGAGATCTTGCAGAGGTATTTGTTTGTCAGAACAGATTTTAATTATAACCAGAATGTGAATAGTGAGCAGATTCTCCAGCATATTTAAAAATCACTTGTTCTTGGGGCATCTGGATGGCTCAGTCGGTTGGGCAGCACGGGTCATGATCCCATGGTCTGTGGGTTCAAGCCCTGTGTCGGGTTCTGTGCTGGCAGCTCAGAGCCTGGAGCCTGCTTCAGATTCAGTGTCTCCCTCTCTCTCTTCTCCTCCCCCCATTGTGTTCTATCAAAAATAAATATACATTAAAAAAATTTTTTAAAGTCAATTATTCTTGTACTTGACAGTCAATAAGAAAAAGGAGGACTTTAAAATGTGAAGAATTTTGTAAGGAAGATAGTGATAGTGAGAAATTATTAAGAAAAATATTCAAAAGAAAAAAAAAAGAAAAATATTCAGACCCAGAAGACTCAACACAATATTGAAGGACAAAAACAAAATTGGAGAACTGATGTTATCTGACTTCAAGATTTACTACTACTATAAAGCCACAACAACCCAGACAGTGTGGTACTGGTGAAAAACACAGACAAATAGGTCAGTGGAACACAACAGAGAACTCAGAAATATATTTACATTCATACAGTCAACGGATATTTCACAAAGGAGCAAAAAGCAATACAACAGAGCAAAGATATTTTTCTTAACAAATGGTGTGGGAACAACTAGACATCCACGTGTAAAAAAAAATCTAGACGCATAATACACATCCTTCATAAACATTAATCAAAATGTAGCTATGCTTAAGTATAAAATACGAAATTATAAAACTCCCAAAATATAACAGAGGAGAAAAAGACAATACCTGAGGCACAATTCATGAAAGGAATAGTGGATAAGCTGGACTTACTTAAATCAAAACCTCTGCTCTGCTAAGGACAACGTCAAGAAGACAAACCACAGACTGTGAGAAAATATTTGCAAAAGACACATCTGATAAAGAATTATTGTCCAAAATATGCAAAGAACACTTAAAACTCAACAATGAGAAAGCAAGCAATCCAATTTAAAAATGGGCCAAAGACCTTAACAGACACTTTAACAAATAAAATGTAGTAATGGAGAATAAGTACCTGAAAATGTGATTTGCATCGTATGTCATTAGGGAAATGAAAATTAAAACACAAAAAACCCTGAGAAACTCCTACCCACCTATTAGAAGGACCAAAATCCAGAACATCCAGTACCAAATACTGAGGATATGGCACAACAAGAACTCTAATACATTGCTGCTGGGGATGCTAATAATATAGCCACTTTGGAAGACAGTGTGGTGATTTCTTGTAAAACTAAACTTACTATATGATCCTATAATCATGTTTATTGGTATTTTCCCAGAGAAGTTGAAAACTTTTGTCCATACAAATATCTGCACATGGATCTTTATGGCACTTGCATCTGTAATTTCCAAAATTCGAAAGCAACGAAGATGTCCTTCGGTAGGTGACTTGATAAACAAAATGGCACCTGAGAAATGAGCTATCAAGACATAAAAAGACATGGAGAAACTTAAGTGCATATTATTAAGTGAAATAAGCCAATCTCAAATGGCTGCATACTGTATATTCCAACTATGTGACGTTTTGGAAAAGGCCACATCGTGGAAACAATAAAAAGATTAGTGGTTGCCGAAGGTGTGTGTCTAGGGGGAGAGATGAATAGTCAGAGCAGAGAGAATTTTTATGGCAGGGAAAATACTCTATGTGACATTGTAATGATGGATATGTATCATTGCACACCTTTCCAAACCCACTAATACAGTGAACTTGAGGGTAAGCTACAGACTTTGGATGATTATGATGTGTCAGTGCAGGTTCATTGTTGGTTAAAATGTACCATTCTGGTGAGTGATATTGATGATCGATCAGAGAGGCTATACAGGTATGGCAAATCTCTTTACTTCCTTCTCAATTGTATTTTAAATCTAAAACTGTTCTAAAAATTTAAATAAAGAAAAAATATTCATGGAAGAATTTATATTTCAAAGTCTTCTGAAATAATTGTCCAGGAAACAATTTTAATGTTTCCTATTTTCATCCTCTAAAAGCAATTGAGATGTTTGTTGTTTTTTTTTGGGGGGGGGGTAGCTGAGTTGTAGTTCTATCCATATAAGAAATAGCAAGCCATAACCCAGAAGTTTACTTCTAGCCCTATGATTAGATCCAATTTATATGTAATGGAGATTTTACATCAATTAACACCTAGTGCAGAATGAAAGCAATTTTTATAATAAAGTTTATTTATTTATTGTGATAGAGAGAGTGCACATGAGCAGGGGAGGGGCAGAGAGAGAGGAAGAGAGAGAATCCCAAGCAGGCTCCATGTTTTCCAGTATAGAGCCTGATGCCGGGCTCCATCCCACAAACTGTGAGATCGTGACCTGAACTGAAATGAGTCAGACACATACCCAACTGAGCCACTCAGGCTCCCCAAATGAGAGCAATATCAACTTGACCTCCACTCTGTGAATAATTTTAAAAGCAGAGTGATTTATTTATTTATTTTTCAACGTTTATTTATTTTTGGGACAGAGAGAGACAGAGCATGAACGGGGGAGGGGCAGAGAGAGAGGGAGACTCTGAAACAGGCTCCAGGCTCTGAGCTATCAGCCCAGAGCCTGACGCGGGGCTCGGACTCACGGACCGCGAGATCGTGACCTGGCTGAAGTCGGATGCTTAACTGACTGCGCCACCCAGGCGCCCCAACAGCAGAGTGATTTAAAAGTTAAAACCAATTATTGGTGTTACTTAACCCCAAAACATCATATAATAGGTAGTGGCTTAATGATGAAAGCATGAAAAATAAAGCTGACCAGATACGTGAGTTTTTAAAATTGCTGGTGTATAAAGCTTCTGGCTCCTGTATACAAATTAATTACAGTTATTTGTCTGATATATTCGATTCATTAGTGGTACTTACAGAATTATGTATTTTTATGATTTAACAGGGAAAAATCATCCTGTTTCAATGCATTAATTCTTACTTACCTTCATTCTCTAAATACACTAAAATAGTGAAAACATCCAACTACTTTAAATAATGGATTTAAGTTTTTTGCAATTGTTTTGGAGGTGAATGAGCTTCTGTCTCTAAAATTGCGTATATTTATCTGCTTTCTTACATTTCCCCATTTATACTCAATGTGTTTGTGTTAAAACAACTTATTATAGTTGAGCAATAATTGCTTTGAAGACACAATCTGAGATTAGACATTTTCAATTAAATATGAATTTTCAGCAGGGACAAATTATCCAAAATTGATTAAATAGATATGATATTAACTTTTACTTCTCAATTTCAATCCTTCATTAAAAAGCATGTGAAGAATTACTGACATAAAAATGCAAAACATATCTGTACACAAGAACTTGAACTTGTATTCATACACACGCATGTAGATTTGTATACGCCAAGTTTATGTATAGAGTTACATAAATATGTATGCATGTAAATGTGTTTTATTTTAAATATACAAAGAATCTATAATCAACTAATCACTGGTCAAATAAAAATACTTGATAAGTACATAATTAAGCAATATTGATATATTCAAGTGTGCTCATTGTTCTTGTAATAATTATGACCTGCATGACACTTAGTTTCCCCTATGTCATAACTCCTACATTTATAACATTTTAATTTTTTAATTCTCTCAATAATTACAAGAAATATATTAAAATATAGACTGGATTTAAAAAAATAATTAGAAGGCAATAAAGATCCGAAGAAAAATGTATCAAATACATAAATATCTATCTTCCTTAAAATATCTGCATCATTCACATACATAATAGAAAAACAATCAAATCAGTAGACAAATGAACAGAAGACACAAATGAACAGTTTATAAGTACAGAATTTGTTTTGACCATCCTTAAAGAAAGAGAATCATACGGGCACTTGGGTGGCTGAACCGGTTCAAGTCTCTGATTTCAGCTCAGGTCATGATCTCAAGGTTTGGGAGTTCCGGCTCTGGGTAGAGTTCTGTGCTGACAGCATTGTGTCTGCTTGGGATTCTCTGTTTCCTCTCTTTATGCCTCTCCCCCACTCATTCTCTCTCTCTCTCTCTCTCTCTCTCTCAAAAATAAAAAAAATAATAAAAACAAAACAAGGAATAGAATCCTAGTAAGATCATTCACCCAAGCCAAGTTTCGCCCATGAATTTCTAGTAGATGCCAGGTGGCAACATAAAACACTGTTGAAGGTTCATGTTTGTGGTAACAACTTTCCATTTCAGAGCCATCAGAGCCTTACTGTTGTTGTGGTAATGAAAAAGGAAGTAAGCACATAGCAGAGCAGGTAGCTTTTCTGGTAATTTGGCTTTTGCTGTTGTTTTCCAGCTTAGAGACTGTTGGTAAGCAATGCCAGATACCCATACACCATTGCCCATTGCTACTCTACATTTTCAAAGACATTAGTAAATATTAGCGGCTTCCAGTGGGAATAATAATTCAATCAAAATAAGCCAGATCCTAAAGCTATTTCTTTATTTTGTGAATTTTCCAGAGCTTCTAAAGCTTCTCTTCGAGCAGTTTTAACATTCAACCTTACATAAAGTACTTCAATAGCTTAGCTTACCTTTCCATTGAGCGTATGTTTCACTGTCAGTTTGGGGAACAGTAAAAAAATTAGCTATTTGTTACAAATACCTGTGATGTGCCAGACACTGTGCTAAATGATGTACCTGTATTATTTCATCCAATCTTCCTAGTAGTCCTATAAGGTGTGTACATACACAATTTTTTTTTTTTTTTTTTTTTTTTTTTGCCAATGAAGAATGTGACGCATCGACTGCTCAGATTTACACAACTGGTAAGTGTAGAGCTGGACGGTCAGATTCCAAATCTGACACACCATTGTAGTCCTCTGGTACCATGAATCCACTCGCACAAATAGAAAAACTATTCAAATAGAGGTTTGATGAACTTCATCAAGAGTCAGGCCGAGTCAAGCCAGTTCTTAAGACATCCGTATTCCAGTGCTCACATTCTTAATCACTACCCCATCCCCCCTCTTAATTTACGTATTCTTCCCTGGGAAGAGGAATTAGTGACCAAGCTAGCTTGTAATGCTAAGACACATTTAACATTTCCGAACTAATCACATCAGTTTGTTCTGAATAGAAAAATGAGCAAATATCTGAATTTCTTCCTCTAGGATACCCTAAGAGAAAGACTTATTGAAATGTTTTTTTTAATTAACTTTTGATTAATGTTTATTTATTTTTGACAGAGAGAGAGAGACAGACAGACGGACAGAGCATGAGCATGAGAAGGGGAGGGGCAGAGAGAGAGGGAGACACAGAATCGGAAGCAGGCTCCAGGCTCTGAGCCATCAGCCCAGAGCCTGACGAGGGGCTCAAACTGTGAGATCATGACCTGAGCTGAAGTCAATGCTTAACTGACTGAACCACCCAGGCGCCCCTGAAATGTTTAAAAACAAAACAAAACAAAACATAGAAACATCCTTAATTTTAAGTTTACTTATTTATATTAACAAAGTTAATCACACCTTCAAATTTAAACCCTGTTGTCACAGGTTCAGAATTATTTCCCATGCATTATTGTGCCAAAAATTACATGGGTAAATTTCTCTCCCATGAAGTTTTTTGGAAGATTTAAAGTTATAGAGTAGCTACATCCTGATAGAGGCATTTGTGAACGTATTACCAGAATCATTGGTTGTTGTTGTTGTTGTTTAACTTCCCCGTGGGAATATGTTAGAGAAGGAGTAGGGTAAAAATATCAATCTAAATAATCTACCTTAGGATAATATACTTAAAAAAAAATGGTAGTTATGCAAAAAATGTTCCTAGCCAAGTATCTCAGCATCATTAGCCACTGTTGTAGTTCCATGTTTAGGATATCTGACATATGAGGTTTATGAGGTTTTATGAGGTTTGATGTGGGGGGAAGCACTCTTTGGATGTATGCCTATTTCCTGGAATTTACCCTACATCAGCTGTGAAAGTGATCCAATGGTTCAGGTTCATTTGATAGATACAACAACTCTGGCTGACATCTGGTCCAATTATTTGTGGTCAAGTATGTAATTTCTTTCTTTCTTTCTTTCTTTCTTTCTTTCCTTCTTTCTCTTTCATTCACTTTCTTTCTTTCCTTCCTTCCTTCCTCTCTCCCTCTCCTCCCCTCCCTCCTTCCTTTATTCCTTCCTATCTTTCTTTTTCTTATTTTTATTAAAACTTTAGATTGAGATATAAAGTTGGTAATATCTTTTGGAGACATTTTTATAAAAGTATAATTGGAAGGCTGTGATACATTCTAAAGAACTGGACATTTTAATAAATTGTTTAGTTTAATTTTTGCTGTGAATTTCTAGCTTGTAATAAAAAATCCCTTCAATATGTCATTGTGAGTATTATGTTACTTTTCATGTGGCGCAAAAATGTTACTTTGAAATTTAGCAGCATCTTGACCTGTTGACATGATAATAATACTAAGAGTTAAAGTTAAAAATTTGAAATTGTAGCTGTAAAAGGTAGAAAGTTCTAGAACTAATAGAAAAGTAGTAGAAGTCTATAGTTGTCATTATTCTTATAATTCCTTTACATTTTTTGTTAATTTATATCACTGTTATTTGGTAAAGAAAGTGCCCTTTTTAAAAAAAATTCAGCTGTTATTGGACTATTTTTGATAGTGCTAAATACTATTTCCAAAGTTGTTAACATTTATGGTTCCTAAAGAAACATAATTATATTTGAAGTATTTGAAGGCTGTTTTTTTTAAGTGATATAAGTTTCATTCCATGCTTTTGATTCTACATTTCACGGTCCACCTTCTTGTTAACAGATATCTGCATGTATTTTAAATATTTCATGACCCCACTACTTTTGACTCGATTATTACTGAATGTCTAAACCAGCTCTATTGAAAACTTAATTTGTGTTTGTTTTCTAGTTTCCTATATTGAGGAATTCCATCAGAAACTCTTCAGAACTCCTATTTTTTATAAACCAAGGGCATCCATGACATATCATAGAACCTATTAAATTTGAATAATGATTTGATTGTAAGATATACGATTTAACTCTTGGGACTATACATGAGATATACATTTATTTTAATAAGAAATTGGTTCTCACTTATTTGATTGACATTTTAATTTAATTTTGGTTTAGTAAAAGTCTTATCTAGAATAGAGTAATTGTTGAGTGCGTATACATTTCTATTTTGAAAGGGTTTTTTTTTTTTTGGACCAATTCGGTAGAAATTAAAATTAAATCCTGCAACTAGAAAGCACATGCTTAAAAGTAGACTAAGATATTTGACCATGGAGTGTTTGATTTATAAGAAATGATATTACCAAATGCATTAAACAAAAATGTAAAAAAAAAAAAACAACTTCCTAAAACCCAAGGTATTACTGAAATTCAAAGTCCATTTTATTCTTACATTTAATTTTAGATTTTTTTTTTCAACATTTTTTATTTATTGTTGGGACAGAGAGAGACAGAGCATGAACGGGGGAGGGGCAGAGAGAGAGGGAGACACAGAATCGGAAACAGGTTCCAGGCTCCGAGCCATCAGCCCAGAGCCTGACGCGGGGCTCAAACTCACAGACCGCGAGATCGTGACCTGGCTGATGTCGGACGCTTAACCGACTGCGCCACCCAGGCGCCCCTTAATTTTAGATTTTGATAGATAAAACTAAGATAAATCTTCAATTATTTGAACATCAACATTTTTATAATCTCTTTTCATAGTAATAAAATATGTAGGAAATTATTTTGGAAAGGGTAAGAATTTGCAGCATCTAGGAGTCTTTTAAACTTCACAAAAACTGTATAGCAGGTGGGTTACCTGCATGTGTAATCATTTCTAATTATTCTTAAGTATTCACTATAAAGTCAGATTTCATTGCTGAAAGTCTCCATTGCAACGGAAGAATAAAAATGTCTGCTTCAGTGGTTCTTAAATAAAATATTATTTCATTATGCTTTCAGAAATATATGTAGGAAAAATAGGGGCGCCTGGGTGGTGCAGTCGGTTAAGCGTCTGACTTCAGCCAGGTCACGATCTCGCGGTCCGTGAGTTCGAGCCCCGCGTCGGGCTCTGGGCTGATGGCTCAGAGCCTGGAGCCTGTTTCCGATTCTGTGTCTCCCTCTCTCTCTGCCCCTCCCCCGTTCATGCTCTGTCTCTGTCCCAAAAATAAATAAACGTTGAAAAAAAAAATTAAAAAAAAAAAAGATATGTAGGAAAAATAATTCTCGTTTTATAAAAATGGTTGATTTCTGTGCATGAAGAAAGGGCTCCCTTGTGCCGATACAAACCTTTTCATACTTACATAATGCACTGGTTTACCTTTTTCTATGACACTTTCCATTTCTCAATCTTCCTCCAGATTTTCCTCTATAACCTGCCTTCTCTCTAAGCTCATTCATTGCTTCCTTCATCTTAGTTCAATTCAATATCACATGATTATCTCCGTAGATACTGAGAAAGCTTTAGACAGATTCAATATACATTCATGATGAAAAGTACAAAAAATGGGAATGGAAAGATACATTTTTTAACATGATTATATACCCCCACTACCATTATATATCCCCGTTACTACTTTTTAGTAGAAATATTTTTAGCCAGGACAATTAAATGAGAGAAATCAATTATAAACACTAAATTGGATAATTTTAGGAATAAAACAGTCTCTATTGGTGGATAATATGATAGAACACCTAGAAACTCCAGAGAAATGATGCTAAAACTAAGCCAAACATTAATGAATTGAATGAGTTGACCAGGGTATAAAATTATCACATAAAACCAACAGTCTTCAGAGACACAAATAATAAATAGAGAATAGAACGTTAAAGATAATTATGTTCAAGACTGCAACAAAGATTGGGGTGCCTGGATGTCTTAGTCGATTAAGTGTCTGACTTCGGCTCAGGTCAGGATCTCACAATTCACGGTTCGAGCCCATGTCGGGCTCTGTGCTGACAGCTCAGAGCCTGGAGCCTGCTTCGGATTCTGTGTCTCCCTGTCTCTGCCCCTCCCCTGCTCACACTCTCTCTCTTTCTCTCTCAGAAATAAACATTAAAAAAAAGTTTATAAAAAAAAAAGACTGCAAGAAAGATTAAATATAAAGACATAAATTTAACAAGACATGTGCAAAATCTATATGAGGAAAACAAATTTAAACCTCTTTAAATGTATATGAAGAGATAAGTAGAATAGATAAAATAGAAAGTCCAAAATTAAACTGAAATACATAAAGAAATTTAACATATGAAAAACTTGTATTTCAGTTTACTGGAGTAAAGACTGACTCATTAATAAATGGTGATTTGACAAGTAGGTAGCCATATGGAAGAAGTTAAAATTTAATTTATCTCACACCATATAAGAGATTATTATGAATGGATTAGGTATATAAATGTAAAAAAAAAAAAAATGAAGCCATGATCTACCACAAGGAAACATTCCTGAATTTCTCTTTAGTTTTAGTATTGGGAAGTCTTTCTAGTGTTACAAAATTCAAAGGCATTAAATGAAAAGATTGTTGTATTTGACAACATAAATTAAAAATGGTTGTATAAAAAAGTCTTAAAAAAAAATGTAAGCCTTGTGGCAAACAATTACAACATATAAAACAGCCCAAGGGTAAATGTCCTTTTTAAAATGAAGGGACGAAGGACCAAAGTCCTGATAGAAAAATGAGAAAAAAAAAAATAGAAAAAAATTAAAGATAGTTAAAGAATTCACAAAAAATATTCAAATAATTTATAATGAGAGAAGTAACAATTTTAAAATGCTGAGATCCTATTATCACCTGATGTGTAAGTATTATGTATGTAAATATTAAATTTTGTCAGTAAGGCTGTGGAGAAATAAACTCTCATATATTGTTAATCAGAATGAAATTGGTAAAACCCATTTTTCACCAAAGTTGGTAATACCTAACAAAACTACCTATGCACTTACTCTGCAATCCAGAAACTTTTAAAAACAGTTTAAAAACACTAAAGATACACCTCCAATAATAAGAAGACACATATGTACAAGGTTATTCACTGCAGCATTATTTGTAATTGCAAAATGTAGGAAACAAATTAATACTCATATATAGGAAAGAGATTGGAGAAAATATGGTCATCCAAACAAAGGAGAACTATACACCTGCACAAAAGAATAACAAAGATTTGTATGAATTGATATGGAGTGACTTGTAGGACTTGTTTTGTTTTAATATTTACTCATCTTTGAAAGAGAGAAAAAGACAGAGTGTGAGTGGGCAAGGGGCAGATGAGAGAGGGAGACACAGAATCTGAAGCAGGTTCCAGGCTCCCAGCTGTCAACACAGAGCCTGATGCCGGACTGGGAACTCATGAACTGGGAGATCATGATCTGAGTCAAAGCTGGACGCTCCACAGACTGAGCCACCCAGGTGACCCGTAGGACATATTTGTAAGTGAGACAAGCAAATTATACAAGAAACTATTGTGTACTATCTTTCATGTAAGAAATGAGGGGAAATAAGAAAATACACACATACTTGCCCATTTTTGTGAAATAAATATAGGAATGCTAAACCAAGAACTGAGGAGATTGTTTATCTCTAGAAAGTGGGTGAGAAATGGTTAGAAAGGAGAAAAGAGTGAGAACAGGGATAAGGAGAGAGTAACACTCCCCTGAATATATCTTTTTGTATATTTCTGATTCTTAGATGTACGATAATGCTTCATAGATATACAGTAATGCTTCATAGAAATGTCAACTACTCAAAAATTAGCCAGATAAACTGCTATGTGGGGGAAACATATGACATGGAAACAATAGCAAGTGAACCAAATTGAATTACAAATGATAACCTAATCACACTGAAGGAGTACTGAAAAAATAACGAACCTGGTAATTTACAAAACATCAATTGTTTACCTTTAAGGCCAAAGGCAAAAAAGTGCTCTATACAACTGCTCCAATCTAATTAGTAAATGTGTTTCTCATTGGGTATGTGTTAACAACTTTGAAACTATGTAATGTGCATACTAGAACTGAAAAGAAAAAAAAAAGGACATATATATTCATCCCATGCAGGTAGAGCTGAAATGCTCACTTTTGGAGAAAGTAATTACATATAGGGAAAGGGGAAGAGCTAAAGTAAACACTACGGTGTTTCACTGGAATCAGTTATCAGTATAAACTTATTGTCTTAACAGTTACAGAAGTAGGTAATGTAGAAATACAGATGTCAGGATGTGGCTTGGGTTACCATCTATACGTATATTCCTATGTCCATTGGCTGAGGGCACTATGAGTAATTACACCCAGCAGCAATGAACACATTTATAATCCAGTTCTTGGAAGTACTTAATAAAAGATGTGAGCTTTAAAAAAATGTCAAAGCCATCTGGAAGGAGTTAGAAAGGCCAAAGCTGGAATAATTTGAGAAAATAAAAGATAATTATATTGGTTTTTAACCCACATAATAAAATAAATATCCAAGAGTTTGTTTTTTTTTTTGATGTGAACAACTAATTGAATAATTATATAAATGGAGGACGAGGAATATTTTTTCCTTATGGAAGAATTTCAATTAATAAAATGCAGGGGGAGAGAAGAAAATAGAAAATCACCATTAGGCGAACACGATGCTTGTGGCAAACAAGTCCATTGATGGATGCTAAAAGTGTTGGGCAAAATTTGAAGAGAATCGGTATCTTTACGTAGTGCCAAAGATATCGCTCTTCTGAAGGTATTTATATGGAAGAAAAAAAAAACCAGTAACTTTCTGGAAGAGAAACCCTGCAGACACCCCTTTAGCCAAATTGACAAAATTAACATCACCAGTATTAAGAAATATTGACATTATGACTATTACATGACGCTCTGAGACGCACACAGCATCATGTGCATGCTAGTCTTGCCAAAATTATACGTAACATTCCTTTTTGTCATGAGAAAGCATCAGAAAAACCCAAATTGAGGGACATTCTGCAAAATAACTCACCTGTATTCTTCAAAATGTCAAGATCATTAAACATAAGAGGAAAGACTGTGTAATTGTTACAGACTGAAGGACATGAAGGGCAAATATCAGAGAAATAAAATGTGAGATCCCACATATGATTCTAGAACAGAGATACACTAGTGGGGAAATGGGAATTTCAAGTAAAGTATACCAGTGTTAGTGGCCTGGTTTTCATAATTGGACTGTGGCAATGCAAGATGTTAACCTGAGGAGGAGCTGCACACTCTTTTTGCAACTTTTCTAGAAGTCTAAAATTGGTTTAATGTAAAAAGGCAAAAAGGAAAAACTTCAAAAACACTCCTCAAGCCACATTATTGAATAAATTGCTGAGATTATTTTTTCCTGATGCTACTTTGTTTACTCTAATGAAATCTGTGAAATTCCTTTCATAGTGTTCTCTTTTTTCTGAAAACACCAGCATTTTTCTAGCTCAATTAGATTGGCTCCCCTCTTCCAGAAACCCCTCAATTCTTCCTCTCAATCCATAAAGAAAACTTTCTCTGCAGTTAACATTGAAGTTCCTGCAACTTATCTGGTAGCTTTGTCTATAATTCCCTTAGTATTATCCACATTATAAAATCCTTCTTAATGATTATTTTTCTAAATTCAAAGTTTACTCTTTGTTGCTTTACGTAAGTTTTTATTTGAGTCATTTAAATCACTTCCCTACATAATGAACTAGTAGATACCTATGAAATTTTGGCCATAAAAGCATCTTCTTCTTTAGGATTTCACTATATGAATGAAATACCAAGTATCTGTGCTATGAAGTCTATTCATCTGACTTTCATTAAGCCCTTTGCCATCACTATTTCCATATATGCTGTGTGTCTTACATCAGTTTTGGACCTTCCCTTCTTATTGTAGATTTCTGAAGGCCGTTAGTATAAGAACCAGAGATACATTGGGCTTACTTGAAGCCAACCATTTACTAGATTATGGAAGTTCACGGCTCTGTTTCCTTGGAACTTGCCAAATTCCTGTATATTCATGTGATCCGTGGACTTTCACAAGAAAAAAACTCTCTTGCTAGATCCTCTATCAGTTGTTCTGTAAACTCCTTATCTTGGGTATTTCTTCCCAATAACTACCAGATTTAGTGACAGATTCTTAATTTTGTTCTTGAATACTTTGCATACTTTTATACTTGTTTCATACTGGCATATGGTGACCACAAGTAAGCAATAGTTTGTGTAGACATCCTCTGGAGACATTTTTCTTTTGATCCTAGATCATTAATTTCCAACAGTTCACAATAAGAAAACCTTGATCACATGCATTCCTGGACACCAAAAACAGTGCTAAGATCACAGTGGACAAATAACATATCTGCTTCCAAGGTCAGTGATATCATGTCTAATGCTAGTCTTATTTCCTGTTGTAATAGACATTGGTTATCCCTCAGTAATCTTTCAGTGTAGTGGCTAGATTTTGCTAGGTTATGTTGCAGTAATAACATTAAGATCTCAGTGGCATATGAAAATACAGGTTTAATTCGCATAGTTGTTATATATTGTCATTTTACTTTACTACCCCCTCACTTAGGGACCCAGGCTAGATGAAAAGCCACAATCTAGGGCAGTCTTGGCACAATGAAAAGAGCAATGGCAGAACCACTTGGCATTTCATAAAACTTCTCAGAAATACTACATATCATACTTACTAGTTACTTCTTGGCCAAAGATAGCTACTTGACTAAGCCTGACATCCTGTAAATGGACTCAGTAGAAGAGGGGATAATTTGACACTAATACAACCTAGTACAGTTGGCCTCTTAATTAAATATAGTTGCTTTTCTTCCTACACACAGAAAATACACTCAACCACTTTCCAGAGGTGTTAACCCCACAGTCCCAGTTTCAGGATATTGTGATAATCTTAACATTGTCTCTGTGTGGACCCTTTTTGTCTGTAGACCTATTAAAGTTAAAGACAATTATTCTGCTTCCTCTCATACAAAAAAAAAACAAAAAAAAAAAAACACAAGAGTTGAACAGATCCAGAAAACTATAATTAACACTCCTTTTTAGGAAGAACAGTGTAGACACAGGGCCCTAGTACACAGCAATTCTGGAGTCCATTTGGAAAATATGAGGGCTCTACCCTAAGCATTGGCAATTTTCTTTGGTTAAACCCCAGTTCTGCTCTCGTGGACTAGCTCCTAAATCCATAGTTTTCTATGACTCCTGACTCCACCTTCTGAAAGATATTACTCCACTTAAGTGCAAATGAGAAGACATTGGAGGATATGTTATTTTGGAAGAAAGCAGAGATTTTTAACCTGCTTCCTATTTATAGAAGTTTGGGGGCAGGGGCATCCCAAAGACTATTTTAAGTCTTGGAGAGGACAGTCTCTTGGTTCAGCCAAGTGGTACTTTAGACAGTAACACTTTCTCAAAAACTTGGTCAGATTTTGATCTATGCGATTCCAGTCAGTTCTATTTGTCAATAACCTCACAATTCTTTACAAGATACAACTCAGTTATAGGCCTTTTAAGATTTTCAATTTATAGATAGTCCCATATACTGCTTTTCTTACTCTAGGTAATGATGCTTTATTTATTTTTTAGTTATAATCTCCATTTGATATCATGTAACTAAAATACTGAATTACAGAATTTAACACTAATTACACATTTAAAGAATATAGGAATGGCAAGGAGAGAAAACAAATTGTTAAATAGATACAAACAGATACTTGTCAAAGTAAAGGAGGGGAGTGAATCTTCCTTAGTTCTCATTTCTGCAGGTGGTCACAGGGCCATTGTTGGTATTTACAACATTCCTTTCCTTTCCACCAGCCATTTCCTGTATACTTTAGTCTCAATCAGTGCCTTATCTAGTGAAGTGATTCAAATCTCATTACCTGGTCAGGGGGCCCAATTTTTTTTTCAATTTTTTTATATTGAAATAATCCAAAAATTGCAAGAAAAGTACAAAAAAACCTCCCATCTATCTTTTACCCAGATTCACCAATTATTGACATTTTTGGTCTCATTTACTTTTTCATTGTCTCTCTCTATATTTATATGTATGCATACTACATTTTTACTAACCATTCAAGAGTTAAACTGGAGACTTTATACCCCTTTACCACTAAATATTTTAGCAGATACTGAAAGGGCGGGCCTACGCCAACCGACTCCATCTTGTTCTGTGTCCTTCACCTTGACCACACCTCCTCCCCTTGAGAAAACCCTCCCTCACCTGCCGGACCCTTCCCCAGGACCCCTCCCCAGCCAATCGGCTGAGGCCATAGCCATTACCTCACCAACTGCCCCCAGGCCCCAATAAAACCTTTGTCCTTTTGAAACTCGCTCTCTTTCCCTGGTATCTCACCGCTGCGTCGGTGCAGGTAGGGGATTGAGCTCGAGCTAGCTCGAATAAAGGCTCTTTGCTTTTGCATCGGACTCGGCTCCCTAGTGGTCTTTGGGGATCACGAATTCTGGGCATAACAATACTTTCTAAGAACAAGGACATTCTCTTACATAACCTTGACATAATTATCAAAATTAATAAATGTATTGTTAATAAAAGACTATGAGCTGATCCAAATTTTCAGTCCTCAAGTTCCTGTGTCATTATTGGCCTTGCTTCTTTGGCTTTCTGTATTTTACCATTAACTTTTATCATGAGATCTGCAAGTATTATTGTGTGTTTCAGAGAATCTCCTGGGTTATAGACACGTGCCAGTATATTTATGCTTCTCATTGCTTGTTGGCCAAACTATTAACAGAGGTTACCTCTACGTGATGAGATGATGGTGGATATACATTGCTTTGTGTGTGTATGTGATTTCATACGTCTCATTTTTTCCATTGAACATGTAGTTTCAATAGAATTAGAGAAAAAGTATTTTAGAATAATACCCCACTACAGAATAATTCATGAGTCAAAGGTGAAGAAAACACAACATTGCAAGTATAGGTGTTTTTCAACCCAGCTTATTGTCATTGTTGCTGTCACTTCTTAAACCATATTTTTTTTAATACCACTCTGTTCCCTCTGGGTACCAGGTCAGCCACCACCTGTCTCCTTTCTCCTTTACCCCCCACTCAGTCCTGCCCCCCTTCCACCCCCCCCCACCAAGATTTTTCAGGGTTAGCTACCTACCAAGTAGCACTTTTCTTTTTCCATTCAGAAACACTATTAGCTTGGATTTTACAAACTTACTTTACTATGAAAAGTTTGTTCAAGTGAGAAATATTTAAGGGAAATGAAGTGAACGAATACATGTTTTTCTTTCATACATGAGACTTATAAATGGCAGAGAAAAATATCTAAGCAATAATTGAAAAATTATATCAAAATTGGGTAACCTAATTGGGTTAATGAGATTATTCTACGAATATGGATCCACATCCTGGCTTCAATACTCACTATCTAAATGACCTGGGGCAAGTTGCTTAACTTTTGTGCCTCCCTATTATTTTCCATGAAGATGGAATCACAATTATACCTATCATATGGAAGACTGAAGAAAAAATATGTGAGAGACTTGTACATGTAAGAAAAAGAGCTCAAATAAATGACTACACATAATGAGCATTTATAGATGTTAGCTCCTGTTATGTTTGATGACCAAAGTCGCAAACCTGAGACCTTTTTTTTTAGTAATGTAAATTGACTTGCTCAGGGCTTACTAGTACTCTTAATCACAAAACTGTTTTCTTTGGATAAGATGTCTCAACGTGTTCCAGGAGGAACAATTTGAGAATTACTGTTAAAGGAATACATGAGGAAATATTTAAGACGTGGGATATAGTGTTCTGAAAATTTGATTTAGAGCGCACTATGGTTAAAGAGCGTGAAAGCCTCCTTTCTTCCTCACTGGTCTCTTTCATAGGATGGGAGAGAGCTCGTCCCGTGAGCTGTATGGGATCAAGGACACTTGAGCAATAAATGACATCAGCTGTGACTTCCTATGTGCCACCATCTCTGGGATTGGACTGAAGCTTTAATTTGGGAGCCTGAAGCACTCTGTAGACATGAAGGAGTTAATGTGTAAGTCATTTGTTATTTAGATTGTGCAGGTGAAGGACTAGAGGTATGTAAAGGTTAAGATGGGGCCAAGGTTTAGTTGTGACTCAGTTTATTGGGCTACTTAACTTTATCAGAGAGATTACGAAGTAAATTGCTCCTATCATCTATCCATGGTAACAGGAGACACAGAAGGGTTAGGTTCTAACAATGTTTTGGTTTTCTCTCCTGAGATGAACTTGACTCTTGCCACTCTATCACATAATAACATACTTTTACCATCCTTCAGATGAAAATATACTTAATTTACAGGTCTTTTTAAATTTTCTAGTTGAATTTTGAATTTGAATTCAAATTCAAATTCTAATTTGAATTTTCTAATTCATTCTTCAACTATCCCTATCCTTTGAGCCTCAGTAATCACCCAGCCATTCATCTTTACAACCTTCCCAGCCTCACTTTGCTTTTGTTTGTGGAATTTCAAGGTGACACATTCCAGTCTTCTCAGAACTTTGGATCTGTGGCCAGAGGGCTGCTTCTCCTTTTGTTCAAATAATGTCAGAAACATTTATTTCAAGATCCAGTTAAAATTCTTCTATTTAAAAACCCTTTAGGGAACAGTTACTCTCTGTTTGGAACTTGTTTACTTAATTCCTTTCCTACTAGTCCCCTGGTTTGTTTGAATTTTGCTTCCAACTTGTCTTTCTGGGGGCTGTAGAAGCAAAGGGAACAATATTATTGATAGTTTCTGCTGTATGAAGCAGTTTTCTCTCCTTTCCTTAATATGTCAATTTTCTGACTCAGGAAATAAAACCAAAATGAAATATTTTTTTTTCTGTTCTATTAGTTTATTTTTCTTCAAATAGTGTCAAATTCAAGTCCTTATGGCATACTTCATATCTTAACCATCCAGATATGATAGAGTGACAGGGAAGAAGTAAAAAATAAAAAGGAAGTATGATTAAAAAATGAAAATTTTTAAAGGAGAAGAAGAAAAGTCAGGTAAGGAGAAGGGGGGGATACCCTCAATACTTCCTTACAAAGTGACCTTAATAACAAATGAATCAAAGTCATGTTAACAATAGCTACACCAAAGCAGAGTGGAAACAAAACCTAATTGGGATACTTTTCAAAATAATGTTAATAATTGCTTCCAAAAGGCCACAGTAGAGTGGAAAATAAAATCCAGAAGTACTTTAATTAGTTAGTAGTATTTCCAATTAATGCATGTATAAAGAATGATGAAAATGAAAATCATATTTTGGTATATATCACAGGATAACTTTTGCGGAACGAACCGCTGATGAATGGCAAAATTTGTTAGCAGAAGTATAATGAGAAATAGGATATCTGCATACTATCAAAGTGTTTCCCCACAAAATGCTTTATAATTCATTGTAATGGGAAAATAACTATAATAGACTAATAGTAATTAGTATATTAGTGTACTATAATGAGACACATAAATACCAGGTATCTCTCAATATCATACATTAAGGAGAGCACAGGATCACTTCTGTGGCATTTTTACATGAGAAGATATCAGACAAACCCATGAGGGGCAATATATAAAGTTTACTGGCCAATATTCTTCTGAAGTGTCAAGGTCGTGAAA
Source organism: Prionailurus viverrinus (assembly GCF_022837055.1). NCBI lineage: Eukaryota > Metazoa > Chordata > Mammalia > Carnivora > Felidae > Prionailurus > Prionailurus viverrinus. Next base: position 71,575,027 of record NC_062564.1, read on the forward strand.
GACAAGAAGGCTAGGAACTGTCACAGGTTTGGAGGACTTTAAGGAGAGGTGACAACTAAATAAACTGTATGATTCTGGTTGACTCCTAGACCAGAGAAAGGACGTTAATAGGACAAATAATAAATTTGAATAGGCATATAGATTAGTTAAGATCTTACTAATTTCCTGGGTCTTGACAACTATAATATGGTTTTATAAAGACCTTAGTATTTGGAGAAACTGGGTAAAGGATATATAGAAATTATTTGCAATAATTTTAACTTTATTGTAAGTTTGATATTCTTTCAAAATAAAGTTTTAGGTTTTTTTAAAGGGCTAATGGAGAGACGGCCTTTATAAGCACATGTGGTCTATAACAAAAATTTGAAAGTTTAAAGATAAAATCAAGATATCCAAATAAAACTTCCAGAAAGAGCCCCTTTTGTATTTATTACTTATAAAGGAATAAAATAGATGTTAAGTCAGCAAAGAATGAATCCTTCTGGTGTGTATTTAACTCAAGAAGATTATATAGTTTATGACGAGTCTGTGGAGCTATAATGGTCTTGGATGACACTTGGTAAGTTCTCTGTGTTTGCTTTGTTTTCTACATAACACCAAATTTGAAGTGAAATTTTTCTTTTCATTCCAGAAGAAAAGAAAATCCTCAATTCCTTCTAATTAGCAGCAAACCAATGTGGGCTCACTTCCTTGTCTCTTCACCCAAATCTCTTCCTAAACTGGAAAACACACACATACCTCAAACATGCAGTTGTTTGACCTTGAGACCACACTGTGAAAGGCGTGAAGCTAGAATATTTCACTCAGATGGGTTCAAAGGCAGATACTGAATTATTATTACTAAAATTTTAAAAAATATAACACTACATAGTATTAAAAGTTGGTAATTGCTTCCAGAACTTAAATTTAAATAGTAAAAAATTCTACTGTATAGTTACAACCATAAATTGGTTCTTTAGGAGTAATCTGTATCTAGAAAACCTTCCAGGGTATTTCTTAAACCTGATTTTTTTTTTTCTAATTTGATCAAAGAGATACAGATTTTATGGGCAAGAAAAATAACTCTGAAAACTGAAAACCTTACTGCCTTAACTGGCAGATTTTAAGTGGTCGCTTATTCTTTGATAATCTCTCTATCATAAGGTGGCATCTATATCCCATACCCCCTCTCTTGCATTTGAAGGGATGTTGTGCCAATTTCAAGCCTGAATTATTAAGAGGTTTGCAGCTTCTACTTTCTTTTTCATAGAATACTCACTCTTAAAGTCTAAGCTACCATGTAGGAGAGCAACTACCCACTGGAGAGATAATGTAAAGAAATCATATTGCATGAAGGTTGCATAAGGAAAGAAATTGGCCCAAATCAGCCCAACCTTCAGATCACACCCACCAAGTGTCAGACATGAATAAAGCCTTCTTGGACCCTCCAGACTAGCCCAGGGGCTATTTGAATACCACCAAGTGACCCCAATTGATTCCTGCAGAAGAATCACTCAAATGAGCCCTACCCAAATTCTTGCCCCATAGATCTTGAATATAAAGAAAGAATTATTGCTTTTATCTAGTCTGAACTGGTTGATCATCTAACAATAGATAACCAGAAGACATGGATGTGAAGATGTTTTTGGTGTCTGAGACTGCAGCTCTCTGTCCCCTTCTCACCCCATCTTTAAAACATGCATCCCAAATGTAGTGTGCCAACATGACTGGTATAAGGACTATAAGTCCCACGATCCCTTGACGATCTCTGTGGTCAAGTGACAACGTTCCTCAGAGATACAAGTAGAAATACTGCTCACACACTCTGGAAAATATCCTTAAACCATCTCCCCTGGTTCCTTCTCTGGACTAGCATGTGATATGATTATCTGCATTACAGCCATCATCTTGGATCACGAAGAAGACTTTACCCTCTAGGTGTTCGGGTTTAGTGCTGTAAGGATAATGAAACTTTGTCATTTCCATGAAGGATGAACACATGTTACAGTATACATTACTTTACAATTTTTGACAAATGAAGTTAAGACTAACCAATGTAGCAGGCAATTAAACAAAGGAAGACAATAGGAAAGGCAAAAATGTATTTCCAAGAATGTTAACAGGATTAAGATATCATATTGGTGGGGGCTCGAGATTCTCATATCAGTTATCATACAAAAGAATCCTTCATCTGTCCATCTCCAGCATAGATGTTTAATTCATCTAATTGTGGTTATTATTTTCCATTTTAAAAAATTAATTATTTTATTATATGAAAAATTTAGAGTAATATCACAATGAACTGTCAGTGGATTACTCTAATGATGGTGAGTTACTTGTTCAGAAAGTTGTATCTTCTGATTGCTCAATTACATGGAATCAACTCAACTCTCCTGTCATTTTTACCGAATCGCCTTTTACCTTCTTACCGTTAGTGTTGCTGAAAAACTGAATAGCGATTAGGGAATTTCAGGGTAATACCTAGATGGCTTTGAAGACAGGAAAACATTTGTCATTTTCTCCACATCACCTGACTGAAAAGCTAGACTTTCAGGTTGTGGGGAGGGTGCCGATGTGGGTCAATGTGAAGCAAATACATGTTTCATTTACCTTGTAAAATCCTCTTAGCTGTATGTCTATGTTGTTTTTACTTTTCCATAATTATCTTCTTAGGCAATATCATTACTTTGTGTCTGCTTAATTCTAACATCAAACATTTGTTCTTTTGTGCCAGATTTGCCTGGAGGAAGTATATGCTAGGATGTGTCATGCCACTTCTGGATCTTCTAATGATGGAGATGGACAAATGAAGGATTCTATCCATGAGCAAGGGATTAAAACCTAGGAATTAAAAAAAAATGCAGCAACCGTGCAGTTATTACTTGGCTCTTAATGTTCAATGCCATTTGCTGAACGAATGAATGATCACAAATAATTTTTGAATATTCATACTTGATCAGCACCTGGCAGTCATAAAAATGAATGCCCTCTGAAGAAAAAAGAGAAAACGTCCTGGGGAAAGGAACTAGATAGAAATATGACTTTTGCTTCATCTTAAATACAGAAGAAGGAATACAGAAGAAATACAAAAGAAAAAAAAACTTTTAGGATTCTACTCTTTTGATTTTTAGTTTTGTGCTCTTGGGATTTTTTGAATATTGTAATTTTGCTATTTATTTATTTATTTATTTATTTATTTATTTATTATCGATTTTGCAAGTTGTGTGCCGTTTGTAGAACAGACGGTGAATAGCGAAGAGAGGTAACTCTGGTCTGTTTCATGGTCCCCTCAGCCACACTAACTCGTTTAAGATTGATATCATTCTTCTACCTTCGGAGTTTTACCTTCTTTGTAAAGTCAATAAGTGTCCTGATTTTTAAACTGGAATAATAAAACCTTCACTTCAAAGAATATACCGCATAAGGAAAATTTTCTGCGTGTTCATAGGGTCTTTTGAAATCCTATTCCTCAGAGGAGGTTCAAAGTGTAAGTAGAAAAATGTTTTCAAAGGCTTAGCAAAAGCTTCCATACACTAAGCCACAGAGTGCCCCGGAACTAATTTGTACACAGGTGCACACACACACACACATATACTTCTGGCTTGCATTTTGATGGACAAGTCCCATTTTTATGGACCCATAAAAAGTGGGTCATTTTAAATATAATCGTAATTCTGAACATATTTTGTCTTTGCAATGTCTTCTCACTGTATCTACTCTGTATTCTTGTCATCCAGAAAAATCCTATGGATCATTAATACAAGTAAAAATATGCGTATTAAGTATGAATTTTCAAATTGCATGTATCTTGTGTGTTGAATCGTGCTGTCGGGAATCAATAGGTGGCGTTCGATATATAAAATTGTCTTCAGAAATCTCAGGTGTCAGTTTTCAAAATGGAAAGGACGCCGGGTGCCTGAGTGCCTCAGTCGGTTAAGCACCGGACTTCAGCTCAGGTCATGATCTTACGGTTTCTGGGTTCAAGCCCCACGTCAGCTCTGTGCTGACAGCTCAGAGCCTGGAGCCTGTTTCAGATTCTGTGTGTGTCTCTCTCTCTGCCCCTCCCCTGCTCGCACTCTGTCTCTCTCTCTCTCTCAAAATAAATGAGCATTAGAGAAAATTTCAAAATGGAAAGGACGTTTTATGTCTCTGATGTTTGTGTTTCAGGGGAATTCAGAGGGAGTGAGAGATGTGAGTAAAGTTAATAGGATTCAGGTATGAGGCACTCTCTAAGATGAATGATTTGATGATGTGCCAGAGACCCTTCTAGAAGTCTAAATTAGTACACATTTTTCTCAACCTCTTACAGGGCTGTTGTCCCTACATTCTTCAGTGAGTTGAATCATCGAGATAATTTGATAGAGTTCAAATTAACAATTGTTATTGGGTAAAATCAGTGTAAATATTTATAATGAACTGAAGTCAGTGCCTGGCAAACAGCAAGCTATATGTAAGTGCTTGTAAACCTAATAAAATTAGATCCAGAGATGAGGCAATTAGTTTCACGTGTCAGCCTGAAGTTGTTTTGTTGACAGAAGGTTCTTTCTTCCAGCTAATATATGTTAAAGTGCCTAAAATAGTGTTTGGCTTTTTAAGGCATACTCATATAATGAAAGAGTATTAATTGCAAGATATTTCATGAAACCTATTATTTTCAGTACTGTGCTATATTTTTTATTAATTCCTAGAATTTGGAAATAAATTTTTCCATTAGTTCCTTTAGGGCAAGGCTTATATTTCTAGATCCTAGTGTAAATTAGAAATATAGTCAGTGATCAACAAAAATAGCCTTGTTTGTTAAAATGTTAAGGCTGATTTGAAAGTCTACAAATAGATTCATTTTAATTTATATTTTTAAAAGTTTTAGTAATTTAATAAATATGGGGCTGATTGCAATTTATGATGTTAATTTTATTTATTTTTATTTTATTTTTACTTTTAGAAGAGACAGAGCAAGTGGAGGAGGGGAAGAGGATGGGAGGGGGGAGAGAATCCCATGCGAGGTTTGATCCCATGACCTTGGAATCATGACCTGAGCCAAAATCAAAAGTCAGATCCTCAACCGACTAAACCATCCAGGTGTCCCAAGCATTATTAATTTTTAAAAAGCCTCACTTCCTGGGGCGCCTGGGTGGCTCAGTTGGTTAAGCCTCCGACTTCGGCTCAGGTCATGATCTCACAGCTCGTGGGTTGGAGTCCCCCATCGGGCTCTGTGTTGACAGCTCAGAGCCTGGAGCCTGCTTCGGATTCTGTGTCTCCCTCTCTTTCTGCCCCTCCCCCCTCATTCTCTGTCTCTTTCTCCTTCAAAAATAAATAAAAACATCAAAAAAAAAAAGCCTCACTTCCTGTGTTGCTTGGGTGGCTCAGTTGGTTAAGTGTCTGACTCTTGATTTCTGCTCAGGTCATGATCTCAAGGTTCATGGGATTGAGCCTTTGGGGCTGTGTGCTGACAGTCCGGAGGCTACTTGGGATTCTCTCTCTTCCTTTATCTCTCTGCTCCTCCCCCTCCCCCCAAATAAATAAATTAACATTAGAAAGATAAAAAGAAAAAGCCTCATTTCCTCTGTTATGTGCTGAGTTCCTTGGACAGGAACAGTGGTGTGTGGAATAACACAATGGTGTAAAAAGCATTTGCCAATCAATGGGATTTGTTTTTAACAAAAACATTGTGGGCAGAGAGGGGACTTCCATACCCAGAATAAATACCTGTTACAGTGAGAACAAAATACAGTCGCTTCCAAGGTAGAAGTGGTTCTGCTGTATAATCAGGTATCACTCAGTTCTTTGTGCATAACTCAGATCACGTGGTAACTGGGTGGTTCATAATCAAGTTTGGTTCGGTCTTTACTAAGACCTAGCAGCAACCCTGAGCTATTTCTCAAAATGAGAGGAGTTATGTATAAAAGATGACAGAGCACTGTTCAAAAAATCTTCAGAGTTTTTGCTATGATTCACCTGCAGGACCCTGCTAATGACTCCACACTTCTCTATCTACCACATATACCTGAAGCATCATTGGAGCCGTGATTTATACGGCCCAAATATCTGAGCAAATTGTATGACAGCCTGGGTATGCTACATATCTTTTTCTTGTTCAAGACACCACTCAAAACTTGTGGGTTTTGGAATTACTTAGTAAATGGACCGGAGTGAATAGGCAAAGGAGATGTATGTTTCCTTCAAAATCCAAAGAAGCCTACTGTTCTTTGTTTGTGGTAGCAAAGACATAATCCTTCATTTTCAAAGTACATCTCAATGTCTCCAAGATCACTGAACTCCTAGAAGTCCACTAAAGTAACAGCTTTCTGAAATCTTGTGGAATTTCTTTCCTACCCTTTGATTTGAATGTGCCTTAAGAATAAAATGTCAAAAGCAGGAGCGCCTGGGTGGCTTGGTCGGTTAAGCGTCCGACTTTAGCTTAGGTCATGATCTCACGGTCCGTGAGTTTGAGCCCCGCGTCAGGCTCTGTGCTGACAGCTCGGAGCCTGGAGCCTGTTTCAGATTCTATGTCTCCCTCTCTCTCTGCCCCTCCCCCGTTCATGCTCTGTCTCTCTCTGTCTCAAAAATAAATAAACGTTAAAAAATAATTAAAAAAAAAAGAATATGTCAAAAGCATTTGCTACTTTCTCATCACCAGGTCCAACTATCATGTCATCAACAGTGTAATAATCAAGTGTGTTGTCCTATGGAAAGGGGAGGAAATGTTCCTGAAGGGTGATGACAAAGAACTGTAGAACTGTGGAAGTCCTGAAGTAAGATAGTGAAGATACACCACTGGCCTTGCCAGCTGGAAGAGAAACATTTCCAATGGTAATTATTAAGAGGTAGAGGAGAAATAAAACATTCACTAGATGAGAGTTTATCAAACTTGGCAATATTGACGTTTTAGACCAGATAATTCTTTGTTATGGGCCCGTTCTGTGCATTGTAGGATTTTAGCAGCTTCTCTGGCCTCCAACAGTAGCCACTCTTATCAGTTGGGACAACCCAAAGTATCTCCAGACATTGCTCAGATCAACTCAATTTCCCCTACTGGGAACATCTTACAGCAAAGCTATGGTATATTTGTCTAAACTAAGAAATTTATGTTACATTACATACCATTAACTAAACTGTAGACTTTATTCTAATCTCACCAGTTTCAACTCTCATGGCCTTTTTCTGTTCCAGGATCCATTCAATCCAGGATGCCATGTTGTATTTAGTTGTCAGGCATTAATCTCCTCCAATCTGTGCAAGTTTCTTGGTCTTTTCAATCATGATTGAAAATTTTGAGAAACAGCGGCCATGTGTTTTGAATAGCCCTCAACCTGACTGTTTTCTGAGGATTAGACTGGGGTTTATGGATTTGGGGGAATAATACCCAAGAGGTGAAGTGTTTTTCCCGTGGCATCACATCAAGAGGGATAAGAAGTCAACAAAACTTATTACTTGTTGTGTTAATCTTGATTAAGTGGTTAAGTGGTATCTGACACCTTTCCCCTGTAGTTTTTATCTTTCCCTTCCCATATTATATTCTTCAGAAGCAAGTGGCTTGGGGGAGGCAGCTTAAGAATGTATGTAAAGTTGCTTCAAAATTGTTAACCCATACTGCTGTGAGAAGTGAATGCATCAAATAGAATTACTGTTTGTGCACTGTTCCTTTTGTCTTCAGCCTTTAGCCTTTGAGTATGCAGTCAAAACACTTCTGTCAGAGCTTTTTATCCCAACCCCTGTTAGTGAGATCATTCCAGGCATTAGTAATAGAGTCGTATTCATTTGTCTCTATCCCATGCAGGGATCCCACAACACTTCTGGTGATTATTGTTTAATTTGCATACAGTAAAGTTTAATCTTTTTGTGATATAATTTCATGAATCTGGACAAAGTCATGCACCTCTAATCATCAATACCATACAGAACAGTTTTACGTCCTAAAAAATTGCTTCTGTGGCTCTGTTATCAAACCCTACCTCAAACCCCAACGATTACAGATCTTTTCTCCATTTCTATAGCGTACTGTTTTTCAAAATGTCATTTAAATGGTATCATATAATATGTGTTCTTTTGTATCTGACTTCTTTTACGTAGCAAAGAGCTAATTTTTTAAATAGTTTTTATTTATTTCTTTTGACAGCGAGAGAGACATGGGGTTGGGGGCAGTGAGAGAGAGAGAGAGAGAGAGAGAGAGAGACAAAATTCCAAGCAGGCTCCACATTGTCAGTGCAGAGCCCGATGGGAGCTCGAACTGATGAACTGAAAGATGATGGCCTGAGCTGAAACCAAGAGTCAGACGTTTAACTGACTGAGGCCTCCCAGGTGTTCCAGAAAACTACAATTTACATCAATCCATATCATTATGTGAATATTAGTTTAGTCTTTGTTGCTGAGTAGTATTTCATTGCATGGATATACCACGTTTGATTATCCATTCATCCGTTAAATTAATTCTTGATTGCTTAATTTTTTTATAATTTTGAATAAAGCTGCTGTAAACACTCATGTACAGGTTATGTGCAATCATATATTTTTATTTTTATATATTTTTAATTCACTTGGTGAACACTTCGGTGTGGCATTGCCGTGTTGTATGGTAAGGGTGTGCTTTGCTGTAGAAAACAAAAAACAAAAAAACAAAACTTTAATGGGCCTTTCATTTTGTATTCCCAACCCAAATTCATTAAATTTCCTTTTTCTCTCATCCCTCCTAGAAATTGAAACTGTCCATTTTTTTGTTGTTGTTTTCCTTATTTAGCCATGTATGAAAGGTTATCTCACTGCGGTTTTAATTTGCATTTTATAATGCCTAATGATGTACATCTTTCACATTCTCATTTGCCTTCTTTGGAGAAGGATCCATTCATATCTTTTGCCTTTTTTGAGTTCTTTATTTTTTTTTAATTTTTGTTTTTTAAGTGATGTTTTAATATATTCTGAATATGTGTTCTTTGTCTTGTATGTGATTTGCAAATATTTTCTACCATTCTATTGTTATCTTTGATTTTCTTAACAGTGACCTGCACACAAAGAAAAAATGCATTTTAAAAATTTTTAGAGGAGCGCCTGGGTGGCTCAATTGGTTGGGCGTCCAACTTAGGCCCAGGTCATGATCTCATGGTTTGTGAGTTCGAGCCCTGTGACGGGCTCTGTGCTGACAGCTCAGAACCTTGAGCCTGCTTTGGATTCTGTGTCTCCCACTCTCTCTCTGCCCCTCCCCTGCTTGTGTGTGCGCTCTCTCTCTCTCTGTCTTCTCTCTCTCTCTCTCTCATTCTCTCTCTTAAAAATAAATAAACATTACAAAATTTTTTAGGAAGTCCAGTTCATTGTTTTTTCATGAGTCATCCTTTCAGTATCATATTTAAAAACTCACCACCACAATGCAAACTGGTGTAGCCACTTTAGAGAACAGTATGGAGGTTCCTCAGAAAGTTAAAAATAAAACTGCCCTACAATCCAGCAGTTGCACTGCTAGGTAATTACCCAAAGGATACAAAAATACAGAGGCGAAGGGAAAAATGTATCCCGATGTTTATTGCAGCATTATCAACAATAGGCAAACTATGGAGAGAGCCCAAATGTCCATTGGCTGATGAATGGATGAAAAAGATGTATCTATGTATCTATGTATCATCTATCTACCTATCTCTCAGTCATGAAAGAGAATGAAATCTGGCCCTTTGCAACGACATTGATGGAGCTAGAGTGTATTATGCCATGCAAAATAAGTCAGTCAAAGACAAACACTATATATGATTTCACTCATTTGTGGAATTTAAGAAACAAAACAGATGAACATATGGGAAGGGAGGGGGGAGAGAGAGAGAGAGAGGGAGAGAGAAACAAACCATAAGAGACTCTTAACACTAGAGAACAAACTGAGGGTTGATGCAGGGGTGTTGGGTGACAGGTGGGATAGAGGGGTGATGGGCATTAAGGAGGGCATTTGTTATGATGAGCACTGGGTGTTGTATGTAAGATATGAATCACCGAATCCTACTCCTAAAACCAATATTGCACTGTATGTTAACTAACTAGAATTTAAACAAAAATTTGAAAAATTTGAAAATCATCCAGATTTTCTGTTTTCTTACATGGGTTTTATAGTTTAACAATAAATTCTTCGATCATTCAAGTTACTTTTGAAAATTACATATGAAATGTACATCAAAGTCACAGTGAAGGGAAGGTGAGCCCAGGCAGAGGCACGTGGCTTCCTTGGGCTGAGGAGACAGAGCTAGGCATGTGAGAGGCCAAGGAGGCTGGAGTTCGCAAGGAAAAACACTAGACAGCAAAGAGCTACACATTGAGCAAACCCCAGAGACCTCTAGAGGCTCCTCTTCTGAATTCTTCCACTGATTTCTGATGTGCGCATGTGTATGAGAAATCTACCTGAGCCTGGCCAAAGAACCACCTAAAAGGATCAAACACAACAATGTCTAGGGCCCATCTCGTGTCAACTCTACTTTATGTTCCAGGAAGCCACAGTAGAAAACATTAACATTGCATCAGGTTCAGAAGCTTATCATATTACTTTTGTAGTAGGAAAAAGTTAGCTGTTCTATTCCCATCTAACAAAACTTGAAAAGCAAGCCATAAAATGATCAAACTATTTCCGAGTAACTTAACACTGTCCCAGGACAAGCTACAAGAATATTTAAAGGAATATTAAGCATCCAACAAGGTTAAATCACAGCACTATAAAAAAATTATAAAGGCATGCAAAGAACCAGAAAAATATGACTAATAATGAGAATAATTGATCAATTGAAACTGACTCAGAACTAGAACATGAATGAACTTCAAAAACCTAAGAATGCTTTGATATATCTATGTTGCGTATTTTATTTTATTTTATTTAAAAAAAATTTTTTTAACGTTTATTTATTTTTGAGACAGAGAGAGACAGAGCATGAATGGGGGAGGGGCAGAGAGAGAGGGAGACACAGAATCTGAAGCAGGCTCCAGGCTCTGAGCTGTCAGCACAGAGCCCGAGGCGGGGCTCGAACTCACATACCGCGAGATCGTGACCTGAGCCCAAGTCGGACGCCTAACCGACTGAGCCACCCAGGCGCCCCATATGTTGCGTATTTTAAATGTCTTGCAATTTGGTTGTCAATTATACCTCAGTAAAACTGGAAAAGAACCATAAGAATGCACACTTTATGATTCCATGTATATAATATTTTAAAAAGACCCCAGTAAGTGAAATAGGTCAGTCTGAGAAAGACAAATACCATACGATTTCACTCATTTGTGGAATTTAGGAAACAAAACAGATGAACATATAGGAAGGGGTGTAGAAAAAAGAAGAAAAGGAAAGAAACCACAAGAGACTCTTAACAATAGAGAACAAACTGAGGGTTGACGGAGAGAGGTGGATAGGAGACAAGCTAGATGGGTGATGGGTACTATGGAAATGATTATTGCAAAGGACAAATAAACCAATGGATGTAAAATTTCGGCTAAGATATATTTCTCATAAATAATGTTATATTTAGTTAATTACTATCCTTTTTATTAACAAAATGTAGATTTTACTGAACACAAAAGAATTTTTGTATATTATATATATATATATATATATATATATATATATACATATTCTGAGGTTCAGCAGTTTCTCTTGAGTAAATGCTTCTCTGATTTTTTCCCCAAAACTCTGTTAATACTGAAAGTTCTGAAAAAGTATATTTTAAGATGCTGTCAACATTTTTATTGTTTTTGTTGATCAGCAGATTTACAGAGGATCTCATTCTCATTCTTTGACTTTTGTTTTTTCTACGAGAGATTCTATTGTCATCTACTTGTCAGTATCTTATGATAGTTGCTTTATGTATTCGTAAAGCAGTGTTTTTAGTTGAAATCAGTAGGAAGGATATGCTGGTATATCCTCACTCTGTCTTAACTGCAGCTGGAACACCTACAACACGTGCTTTATTCAAATCAAAACAGGAACATTATATAACAGATTTTCTCTATTCATCATTGTCTCATAAAGAACAACAACCAAAAAGTAAAATTATTTTTGATTTTTCAAAGGCCCAGACAACCAAGATTATTGTAAATATGTTTATGCACCATGTAATTACATTGAAAGAAAGTTTTCCCTATAATACATATTGTATAACATATATTCAGTCAATGTTTAATATCAATTTTTTTTCATTCATATAAATGTCTTGATTTGCTTATTAACAAAATGGGAATAATGTACGTATGTGTAACAAAACAAAAGTTTTACTGGACTATATAAAAGGCCCACATTAAACATTGCTTTAAAGGCATTTTTTACCATTCCATTTCTGGTAGTTGTCAAGTAAAAATTGGGTTTAAAAAAAAACTGTTGTTAAATAGTTTAAGATTTAAAGATAGATGTTCACAGATTTTTTTTCTTTTCTAAGGTTTGAAAGAGTTTTCTAAAAACATACATTCTTTGTTTACCACATCGTTTGATTCTGGAGTGAAGCTCTGTAGACCCTGACCTAGATTAGGTATCAAGAAACTAAAGTATAATAATATATGTTGTATAAAGAAGTCCGTGTGGGTCAGATGGGGGTGTCTTAAGGATCATCATTTGAGAAACATTGAGATAGATGTTGAAGTAGTTACAGTGCTCCCCAAAATATTCTACAATCACGGCAAGGAAAATATCCACAAACTTGTATACATTATGTAATATTAATCTTTTTTTTAAAATTTTTTTTTAACGTTTATTTATTTTTGAGGCAGAGAGAGACAGAGCATGAATGGTGGAAGGGCAAGGAAAGAAGGAGACACAGAATCGGAAGCAGGCTGCAGGCTCTGAGCCATCAGCCCAGAACCCGACGCGGGGCTCGAACTCACAGACTGCGAGATCGTGACCCGGGTGAAGTCGGACGCTTAACCGACTGAGCCACCCAGGCGCCCCAAAGCTTCATCAAACACTGTCTTTTTTTTGTTTTGTTTTTTTACATTTTGAGAGACAGAGTGAGACAAAGTGAGAGTGGGGGAGGGTCAGAGAGAGGGAGACACAGAATCTGAAGCAGGCTCTGAGCCATCAGCACAGAGCCCGATGCGGGGCTCAAACTCATGGACCGCAAGATCATGACCTGAGCCAAAGTCAGACACTCAACCGACTGAGCCACCCAGGCGCCCCACACTATGTAATATTAATCTTAAAAATTCTTTTGTGTTCAGTAAAATCTACATTTTATTAATAAAAAGGATAGTAATTAACTAAATATAACGCTAGTTATGAGAAATATGTCTTAGCCGAAATTTTACATCCATTGGTTTATTTTTCGTTTGCAATAATGGATGCAAAAAATTTTGCATGGCAAAAAAATTTGGATGGCAAAAATTTGGATGGCAAAAAATTTTCCTACTCAAACATTCTAGAATGTGAGGTACAAAAGTCACAAAAATGACTTTTGGATGGCAAAAAATTTTCCTACTCAAACATTCTAGAATGTGAGGTACAAAAGTCATAAAAATAGGACATAATGGTTATGAAGCTACCAGAGAATACATGTTTTATAATTCCATGCAACAGATTAATATATTCATCTATATTTTACAAATATAACATGATTTCTCTATAATGTTTCAAAAAAAAGGTTGTACTCAAATGCTCTGGTGATTAATAAGAGAGGCACAGATTACCATAAATAATATTCTGGGAATATTATTTTTATTCATAAGAAAAATGGCCTGTAACAAAAGAAAAAGGGAGAATGAGATTTATAAGCAGTGGTGTTATCAGTTGGCACACCTCATTTCTTGCATTGCAGATTATATAATTTCTCTCCACCTAGACAAACATGCATTATTATAATGCTATTTTGATGGCAATTTAAATTAAGATACTCTAAACTTGGGAAAATTAAGAACGTTGTCCTTATAGGAGAAATGGAATGTATATACTGAAGCAAGTTGAAATTTACTACATTTTAAATTTTATAACATAAAATTAAAACTATAATCAGAAATTATCAGGAAAACTTAAAATAATCTACAGTCTAAAGTATTTCGGCCCGAATTATCAAAAAACTATATCTGTTCTTTACTGCACTATTTTTTTTGAGATGCAAAGTTAAACTTACATTTTGTAACCGTGGTGAAATCTTAAAGTGTTTCTTAGAATGTTTCTTTTGTTTTTTTACTATACTCTTGGTTCTATATTGGACCCCGAATGCTTTAATTGTCATCTCTTAGCAGTCAAGGGACTAAATAAAAGGAATTTTAGGTGAAAGAGGTGATAGTTTTTCCAGGCTCTTGGACAGACATCAAAGGAAGAAGGCTTTATTTTTTTCCCTGTGATTTCTTTAGGTTTGGGGAGCCAGAAAGTATCATCAGAGATCAAATTTCCAGTTCAAAATGAAGAAGAAAAAAAGGTCTCAAACGGAGAAGAAAGTTTTTGAAAGGGGCATTAATAGATCTCCGCACACAAAACAACTCTGAATGAAAGAAAATGCTTTCACTTTACAGAATTGTTTGAAAGTCAAAGAATGCAATGTTTGCAGACAAACATATGGCAAAATCATACTATTTTCTGTAGTTGTCAATCAAACAATTGTACCAAGGAGAAAGAGTGCCTTGAGGAACTCATGGACTAGCAGCTGCGTGAAGACAAGTACACTTGACTCGAGTTTTGGATGCAGCTTTCTTCCTGGAAGGGCAGCTTTGTTAATGGGGAAGAAGTACATAGAGGAATTGTTAGTTTCACATCGGTGAAGCCTCTTGCCAGCCACTGTCAGTCAGCCTGCTGTTCTCATTGTTGCCACCACTAATCATATATGATCATTTTCATTAATATAAGGACATTCATGCAGCCCCTGGGTGGCTCAGTCAGTTAAGCGGGCTGCCTTCGGCTCAGGTCACCATCTCGCCATTCCTGAGTTTGAGCCCAGAGCCTGTGTCAGATCCTCTGTCTCCCTCTCTCTCTCTGCCCCTCCCCTGCTTTCTCTCTCTTTCTCTCTCTCTCTCTCAAAAATAAATAAACATAAAAAAATACATTCATCTCTTCAAGGAGTTGGGTGGGATGATTGAGGTTAGTTGCTGTTCCCCAAAACTTACTATTCCTTAAGTCTGACTCAAAGCAAATATACGACAGTAATGGAGGTATATGAATCTCTCAAGAGATCATCAAGTCGAGGTAAACAAACCCATACATAATGGAGGACATGAAGATACGAATTGTAATTACTAACAGTCACGGACATGAGGCCACATTTGTCTGCACTGTTGCATTATTTTCATTTTAAATATAAATGCTATTGAATATTTTCTCCTCGGACGAATGGAAAGAAATGAGTTCAATTTCTTACCCTGTGAAGATTATCTATACAGAAATTAGAGACACTCCGTGTTTTAAGATCGTTCTATTCCACATGTTTTCAGATGGTTCTATTCCACAACGTCCTATTCGGCAGAGATGTGTAGAGTAGGCAACAAACCGCATGGCACAGGCACTGAAAAAAATCACAGTGTGGTGTAGCCAATCACAGCAGGCCCATAGCAGAGTTACACCATACTAGGTGGTGTTATCAACACCGGTCCTCTTGAGGTATCTACGGGTTCCCAGAGGCTCACTTTTCAATAGCCAGCTCCAATTCTCTGCTTCTGCAAAATCATTGCTTTCTGTGCCCTTTTGTGGCTTTTCATTTACTTCTGCCAAAGCAGTATTAGTCAAGTAACCAAAGCAGAAAATGAATTTATTAGGTAGCTTATAAAAGAAGCAAAAGAAGTAAAGTAACAGAAATCAGGGCTGCCGGCCTTAACTGGTAGGGTGGCTGTGCTGTCCTGGAACTATGAAGACATTTTGAGCCGTCCCCATGTCTATGATTGCTTGCTGAGGATTCAGCATCTGGACTACAGCATTTTTTTAAAATTATTATTATTATTTTTTTTGCTGAACCTCGCTTCACTGGCATTATTACACCAGAAAACCATTGGTTTAAAATTGAAAATTATAGTATCCTGCTGTTTAGTATATGTGCTGCCGAAGCGAGCACAGTAGTATCCTGCTGTTTAAAAGTCCTCAGGGCGACTGGGTGGCTCAGTGGGTTAAACGTTTGTGACTCGATTTCAGCTCAGGTCATGATCTCACGGTCATGAGATTGAGCCCCACATCAGGCTCTGCACTGATTGTGAAGCCTGCTTGAGATTCTCTCTCTCTCTCTCTCTGCCTCTCCCCTGCTCACAATTTTTTTCTCCCTCTCTCTCAAAATAAATAAAACACTAAAAAAATATTATAAAAGTTCTCAATTTTTCCATCCTTTACTTTATAATCCTCCCTACTTACTAGATTGCTCACCCTACCAAGAACTCGTGTGTATTTATTAAAAACTTTGAGCCTTATTCCAATTCTTTCCCTTATGGCTTTTCATTTCTTATCTCGTGGATTTCCTTATTCTTTTCCTGAAAACACATACGTACATACATACATACTTAAACATAAGTATTTTCTTCTCCCAAAAGAACTTTCTTCTTTGCTAAATTGTATGGTTCTTGTCATCATATAATGAGATGATAGTATAGGGTTGCTATCTCCCCACATTTGGGGACTGTGTGTGGCCTAAAAGTACCTGGTATAACAAGGGGTGAGGGGCATCGTTTTTGTGTTTTTGATTTTTCATAGTAATGGTCATTTATTCCTACTTCTGTTTATAAAGCTAAGCTTCTCTAAACTATTCGTATCCAGGAGTTTGTCAGCAATGAAAACATCTATACTTAAATATTTAAAATATTTTTTTTCACTATTAACATGTGGAAAATTAAAAGCATATGAGTTTGAGAACAACAATAATTATAAACATATAATATTAAATATTTCATGTAAACAGTTTGTAATAGGAAAGCACTTATTAATTGCTTATCCATATATGATATGAAGCTAGGAGAAAGTTAAAAACAAGTTGACTAATGTGATCTGGACCCAATTAATCTGTGAATGATTAGCGCACTTGCTTTGAGCATGGTGCTAATGAGGTGCGTATCACAGGCTTGATCTCCTCCTGGGCTGGTTAGGTTGGCTCTCCACCATCACAGCGTATTTCACTTCTAACTTTCATAAAGAGCTCTTACACATATGTCACTGGTCATAAGGACAAACACGTTAGAGAATAGAGATGAACATTGCCAAAGTTATCAACTCAACTGGAGAAACAAAGCATGCCTCTTATATGGAGAGGTCAATAATCTTTATTCAGTTTCTCTTCTACTGGCATTGCCATTGTTGAAAATGAACAAAACCAGTATATGTAGAGTGCTTGATAAAATGTAAACAGTGTTTTCACATATGCTATACCATTTTATATAAACATGAAAAGATACTTAAACACTGTAATCCATCCTTTCCATTTACACGCTGATAGGGCATTGAAAAGTAGAAGATAATTTGAAACATGAACTTCAAAAAGGGGCTCTTTAAAACAGTTGCATATAATTTAGTTATTACCTCACTGTTCAAATATGTTTTGCATATAAAACTGAGTCATACTTGATGCTTCAGTTTCTTTTTTTAATTTTTGTGTCAATGTCAAAAATTGTTCTGGCCACACCTTTCTTAAAGCACAGCATACTACAGTTACTGGTTTTGTTCATTTTTAAAGAAAAAAAATCAATAAATGAATGTGTGAATTCGAGCACAAGATATATTTCAAAGGTTAAAAGCTAGTTATCTTTAAATTTCTCTGTCAAATGATTATTTTTTTTGCATTTGCATGAACCACTCTCCTAAATTCTCTATATTCTTGCATAACTTGCCTAAGAAGATTGTGTGGGTCTTTAAGAATAGTATTATAAAGGGGAGCCTGGGTGGCTCAGTTGGTTAAGCATCTGACTCTTGATTTTGGCTCAGGTAATGATCTCACTGTTCATGAGATTGAGCCCTGTGTCATACTTTGTGCTGACAGCCCAGAGCCTGCTTGGGATTGATCACTCCTATAACAATTACATAGTTTTCAAAGAAAATATAGTGGCAATACGGATGCTCAACCAACTGAGCCACCTAGGTGCCCCTCAACTGTCATTTTAATAACATGGTTGGATATAACAGGAATAGGAATCACATAAGACCCTGGCACCAGCACTTATTAAGCAGCTCAGCATGGATAGTATCAAGTTTAATAAGAAAACACAAGTATCTATGCAGAATGAAGGCCTTTTGACACAATTTTGAGATTCCAGAGTACCAGCAAAGGACACTTGCTCTCTTCTCTCTATCACTTTGAGACTTTGCACTAGTTCCTGGGCATATTTCTTGAAAGGTTTTCATTTTCTTTTCTTTCTTGCATTACTTTTTGAGGACATGTGTAAATAGTTAGGGCCCCAACAAAATAACATTTGAGAAAAATACTGGATTGGTTAATCATTTTCCTCTTTCTTATATGTTGAAAATAAACATTATGAAGGTCACAAGGGGACTTGATTTCCTCTAGGAAGTCATACTTTGTTTAGAATGTGTCCCTCTGATTCCCCATGTATGGTCATCTTGTGTTCATTACCTGAGTCCAACAGATCAATTTCAGCCAAAGCAGCACTTTCATAGTTATGAGGTCAAAAAGCAAAATTGCAAAGGTAAGAACAATTTATGTACTAAATTTGCAGTCCTCAAGGAAGTTGAGGGTGAATGTGTAACTTGCAAAAAAATCTGTTGGTATTTAATATCTGTCACGAGGATTACGTCACTAGCCACATAAAAACCAAAAACAAACAAAAAAAATGCTGAAAAAACATCAGCACTTACTTCCAACTTTAGGAGTTACATTAATACCATGGTGGAAGGTGAGACATCTACATTTAAATATCACTCTGTAAAATATGGTTTTACTTAAAACAATTGGCTGTTCTAAATCCCACTCCTATTTTATCCCAAGCATTTTTATGCATTTATAAAAAGTGAAGGGATAGTGGGAAATGAGTTGGCTTCATTAGCGAAAGAAGACTTTTAAACATTTAAAAGATACCACTTTTATGTTATCGTATGATGCCTCAGATAGAGAAAAGCAGTTAATTCCAATAATTGCTTGATATTTTAATCCAAGTTACCAAGTCAAATCTTTGAAAATTTGAGTGGTATATTGAGGTAGGGATTCAACATTGAACATTAATTTTTTTTTAATGTTTATTTATTTTTGAGAGAGAGAGCACACTAGTCAGAGAGGGTGTGGAGAAAGGGAGACAGAGGATCTAAAGCAGATACTGTGCTGTCAGCACGGAGCCCAAAGAGGGGCTCGAACCCATGAACCATGAGATGGTGACCTGAGCCAAAGTTGGACGCTTAACAGACTGAGCTACCCAGGCACCTTTGAATATTAATTTTTCATTTGAAATGATAATGATAAGAATACTAATTTCCTGAGAGCACAGCATCATGACATAAACATTATTCTTGCTGAACTAAGAAAGCTTTGGAATAGAAATGTACTTGGAATTAGTGGGGTACACATAAAGGTAATAATTTTGTCCATCCAGACTGCAGTACTCTATCAATCTAAATATAAACTGGTTGATAAAATTGACTAACATTCCTAAAAATACACAGCTATAGCAAACAAGCTACAAGAAATAGGCGATGAAGCTGTTATTAACACAAAAATGACTCGCCGTTGCAGTAAATGTCACCTTTCTTTGCTACTTATTATCAATTAAAGTTTAGAAGTGGTTTTCACTTATAATTATCGAAAAGAAAGCTTTCAAAAAGTAACATATTACAATGTATATCTCCAAAAACTAAGAAAAAAAATAGACAATCTATGAGAGATTGAAGAGTTTACAATTTGAAATTTGAAATTTTAGTATTGTGATTTGGAATACCTCATATGTGGGAAGAAATCTTGATGGACTTCTTATTTTCATTGGTTAAGTTTATATTCCATACTGGAATTGAATGCATTTGAAAAGGATTCTGATTTCTAGCGTCTATGTTTGCCAAAACGTTCAAAATAATAATAAAGTTTAAAGACTTATTGTATAAATTTTGCCTCGTAAAAATATTTGTTAAAGAAATATACTCAGAATGGAGGCCAAAAAAACATGGGATGAAGTATTTACACATTTTTAACATAAAAAGTTAGAATTCATAATCTTCTCCATTTAGTATTATTTCATCTGAGTTTATCGGGTATTTCAATATCTGTTGCAAGATTTTATTCAATTAAAATATTATGACCTTGAAGGGCGCCTGGGTGGCTCAGTCAGTTACATGTCCGAATCTTGATTTCAACTCAGGTCATGATTTCACGGTTCAAGAGTTTGAGCCCCTGGATGGGCTCTACATTCACAGAGTGGAGCCTGCTCAGGAGTCTCTCTCCCTCTCTCTCTGCCCCACCTCTCTTTGCGTGGGCATGCTCTCTCTTGTCCTCCATCTCTCAAAATAAAGAAATAAACCTAAAAAAATTATGATCTGAAGAGGCAGTCATATGAAAAGTACAGCATAGGGAATATAATAAAAATATTATAATAAAAAATATTATGACCTGCAGTATAAAAGTCAATTGAAGACAATTATTTTGAATTTTTTAAGCATAACATAAAAGTTTGAAGAAGATTACAAGGAATTTTATAAAAACATAAAGTTAAACAGAGCATATTTTAAAAATATACTCCCAGATAAATATCGGTTCCATAGTATTAAACACATTACATGTATTATATGAAATGTGTTTAATATATATACATAAAGGGGTACTTGGGTGGCTCACCCAGTTAAACATTTGACTTCGGTTCAGGTCATGATCTCTCAGTTCGTGAGTTTGAGCCCCGTGTCAGAGCCTGTTTGGAATTCTGTGTCTCCCTCTCTTTCTGCTTCTTCCCTGCTCACGCTGTTTCTCTCTCACACAAAAATAAATAAACAGCACAAGAAATTAAAAAAAAAATATATATATATACATACAATATATACACATACATTAAGAATAATGATTCCATGATTCTGCTTATGGTGTTTTTAAAGTAATGTTGAAATAAGAAATTAAAAATAATCTATTTTTCAAAATTTAGTGTAGACAGGTATATTTTAGTTTTGAAAGAATCTTATCTTTGAAAATAATTTGTGAGAAGAACAATTTGAAGATCCACGGCGAAATAAAACATGCCATTAATAAGCAACTACTTAATAAAAATGTATGATTTTAATTATTTTAACACACTCTTCTCACTCAAAAATGTCCTGACTTGGATGGTACATTACATAATCACAATAGTCTTAGTCACCACTTCCTCCACCAGGATCTAAATTAAGAGCCAAGGTACCTGATGGAATATTTGAGAGAATATTTGCTTGCAAAGTGTAATAATCAAATTTGAGTGCTGCACAATTTTAGAAAAGGAAAAAATCTGCGTTGACTATACCACACGAGGCAAAGTTAATAAACAGAGCACAAAAATTTAGACTTAACCTAAAAAATTTTGTCAAAGAGGTGAAAGGGTGTATGTGTAAAACTAAGAAAGAAACGGTCATGAAGAAAGGCCAACTGCAAAGAAAGTCATGAGACACACTGAATTTGTAGCTGAAATACAAATTTCGTGGGTGGATTGAAGAATAGTCTGCTTGCAGACCAAAATAACTTTAAACATTAGAATATTGGGTTAAGCGGCGCCTGGGTGGCTCAGTCGGTTGAGCCTTCGACTTCGGCTCAGGTCATGATCTCGCGGTCCATGGGTTCGAGCCCCGCGTCCGGCTGTGTGCTGACAGCTCAGAGCCTGGAGCCTGCTTCGGATTCTGTGTCTCATTCTCTCTCTGCCTTCCGCCACTTGTGCTCTGTCTCTCTCTGTCTCTCAAAAAGAAATAAATGTGAAAAAAAAAAAAAAGAATATTGGGTTAATATCTGCTAGACAACAAAGGGATAAAAATATCAAAGGAGAGTCAAAAAGTATGGGTGATGGTACAAAACAGAAGTGTCGTCGTCTCTAAATTAAGAGACCCAGCACAAAAGCTAGAGTGGCAGGAAAGAAAATATTTAAGGAAATAGACTCATGGAACATTAGACTCAGAGTTTCTCCTATTAAAGGAAAGTTAATTCAGATTGAAAAGCTCCCTATGCTGCCATACAAAGTAGGTTTTTAGATTGCTATGTACAGACACATTATATTTAAACTAAAGACTGAAAAGATAAAATCTTCCTTAAAGAAAAACCCAACCACCCATCAGGAAACAAGATACAAGTGTATTTCAATTTTCTCATTAGCAATAGTTGAGTAAATAGGAGAATAGTATTTTCACAGTACTGAAGGGAAAGAAAGTCAAGTCAAGGTATTATTATTTTTTTTTAAATTTTTTTTTCAACGTCTTTTATTTATTTTGGGACAGAGAGAGACAGAGCATGAACGGGGGAGGGGCAGAGAGAGAGGGAGACACAGAATCGGAAACAGGCTCCAGGCTCCGAGCCATCAGCCCAGAGCCTGACGCGGGGCTCGAACTCACGGACCGCGAGATCGTGACCTGGCTGAAGTTGGACGCTTAACCGACTGCGCCACCCAGGCGCCCCGGTCAAGGTATTATTTTAATCCTGTGCAACTACCAGTTAAAACTGAAAACAAAACAAAACAAAACTTGAGCGTACAGCGTCTCAGAAATTTTAAATCCGTATGAAGACTCTCTTGGAAAACGATCTTGGGTGAGGTAGGCCACTAAGAAAAATAAGTCCTGAATTCTTCAAGATAAATAGATATGTAAGCTATGCCAGCTGTTTGGTTTCCAACACTATTCTATCGTGAAATACATCAAGTGCCGGGCACCTGGGTGGCTCAGTCCGTTAAGTGTCCGACTTTGGCTCAGGTCACCATCTCGCGGTCTGTGAGTTCAAGCCCCACGTCAGGCTCTGTGCTGACCGCTCAGAGCCTGGAGCCTGTTTCAGATTCTGCGTCTCCCTCTCTCTCTGCCCCTCCCCCGTTCATGCTCTGTCTCTCTCTGTCCCAAAAATAAATAAACGTTGAAAAAAAAAATTTAAAAAAAAAAACTATCAGATGTAATTTGTGTAAAGAGAAATTTATGAAACCCTTTAGACTTGAATGAAAACAAAACTACTATATGCCAAAATCTGACAGATACAAAAAAAGCAGTACATACAGGGAAATTTGTAACTGAAAGTACATGTATTAAAATAACAGACATTGGGGCGCCTGGGTGGCTCTGTTGGTTGGGCAGCCGACTTTGGCTCAGGTCATGATCTCGCGGTCCATGGGTTCAAGCCCCGAGTCGGGCTCTGTGCTGACAGCTCGGAGCCTGGAGCCTGTTTCGGATCCGTGTCTCCCTCTCTCTCTGCCCCTCCCCTGTCCATGCTCTGTCTTTCTCTGTCTCAAAAATAAATAAAATGTTAAAAAAATAAAAAAAAAAAAACAGCCAGTAACGGAAACAACTGAAACTGAGTGGTCCTATTAGAAGAAAATAGAAGAAAATTAAAAAAAAAAAAAAAAAAAAGACATAAGTGAATAAACACATTAAAAACACACAATGAGCCTGCTTCAGATTCTGTATCTCCCTGTCTCTGCTCCTCCCCTGCTTGAGCTTTGTCTCTGTCTCTGTCTCTGTCTCTCTCTCTCTCTCTCTCTCAAAAGTAAATAAACATTTAAAAAATTAAAATAAATAAGTAAATAAACACATGCATACATACATACATACATACATACGTAAAGGGGGCGCCTGGGTGGCTCAGTCAGTTAAGTATCTGACTTTAGCTCAGGTCATGATCTCACAGTTCGTGGGTTCAAGCCTCGTGTTGGACTCTGTGCTGACAGCTCAGAGCCTGGAGCCTGTCTCCCTCTCTCTCTTCTCTTTTGCTCGTTCTAAACATTAAACAAAATAAAAATAAAAAAGAGCACACAGATTGTTAAAAATGCAGAAACTATCTCAGAGCTTAAAAACCTGACATTGATGAGAAATAAGGTAGGGAGAGGAAAGTAGAATCATTTTAATTACAATATGAACTTAATCCTGTTAATATTTGTTTCCTTCTTTAATATATATTCATATAGACATATATATGCCAAATATATTTTCGTAAGCATGTATACATTTAAAATTCCAAACACACAATAGACATTAAAGAAAAAAAAATAGTATACAAAATTTATTCACTATATAGTTGAATAAAGCATAAATATAAACATTTCAAAAAACACTAAATGTAAAATCAGCATAAGAAAAAATAGAACACCAGTAGCCATTAAGGTAATTAAAATAGGAATAGAAGGTTGGAATATGCAATTATTAAGCTTGAGTTAATAAATATGAAGATTTTTTTAAATACAGAAAATATGCATAATAATAGAGCTATTTGCCTGTTCCTTGTCTTAAATGTAATGAGTCCTTTAGTCTGCAAATGAATTGTGGTGTTTCCTGTAGGTTTTTGGTATAAATCTGTTCTGAGAAATACAGTAGTATAGGCCCTGACAAGCATAATCAGATAAGAAAGTGGAAATTGAGAATAAGAATGAAAAAGAAATGTATTTGTAAGTGATGTATCACAGATTCATAAACAGGCTAATAAAGCAATAAGAGACTTTGGTCAAGTTTCTAAATTCATGAATTATTCACACAAATTGACAATACAACCAATAATCATAGAGAAAAAAATAGAATACGATGCTATTTCCATAACAAAAATAATTGTGTAGACTCTAACATACAAGATGTTGATGGAGAAAAACATTAAACTCTTTGAAAGAATAAAAAAGTAGATTCAGAATAAATGGAGAGAAAATATGCAGTAACAGCCTGAAACAGGCAAGTATTTGCTTATAATGCTTACTTAACAATTCACTGTTTTTTAAATTTTTTGTTTTACTATTTTCCTTTTTTTATTTATTTTTTTTTATTTTAGAGGCAGAGAGGGGCAGAGGGAAAGAAAGAGAGAGAGAGAATGAACCTTAAGCAAGCTCTGAGCTCAGTGCAGAGCCCAATGCAAGGCTGGATACCCTGACCTGGGATCATAACCTGAGCCAGAATCAAGAGTCAGACACTCAACCAACTGAGCCCCTCAGGTGCCTCAATTTGTTGTTATTTTTATTCAAACTCAAATTTTGCCCTGAAAGTTCTGTTCTGTCATCAAATTTCAATTTATGGGCATAACTAATTTTCAACAATAAGCTTAGAAAAAGACTTGGTACTGTAGATCGTAAGATGATTTCAATATAATTTTTATTTTCATTCATTTCTATAGTTCTTAATTGTAGATATACAGGTTCATATTCACAACTTTCTAGAAAGGAGAAGTTGACCATGGCGTTTAAAAGTACTGATTATACTCAGTTTCCTTCCCCAGATCAATAGAATTTATTAGTTTTGGTGAAGAGTGGGCTAATCAAAAAAGTAACAGGTCAGTTTTTTCCCCATTCATGTGTCATTGTATTATACTCGTTATTAGTTGTGGCCCACTGCTCTGATTCACCTTCATCCTGTGGTCAAGTATGACCATTTCTAAATTTGTCCTGAAATACTTGCACAAAGACAAATTTGTCCCACCTGGTATTTGTGGTCTTTATTTTTCTTCCATGTGATTTACTTTGAACCTATTTCTTCTGAACTTAACCCTGTTTATACTTGTTTCCATCTATCTCTAACATGTATTCATGTAGAAGTGTTAGGCCCAAGCCATTAGAACTCAGGTTTACCCACAGAAATGTGAAGTCAAAGAGCTGTTTAAATACAGCGCAATTATTTACCTATAACATACGTAGGGACAATAAATGTTATGCAAAAGAAACAGGACACCTGGGTGTTTCAGTAGGTTAAGCGTCTGACTTTTGATTTCAGCTCAGGTCATGATATAGTGGTTCATAAGATTGAGTCTTGCCATTGGTCTCTTCACTGACAGCACAAAGCCTGCTTGGGATCCTCTCTCTCTCCCTCTGTCTCTGTCTCTCCCCCACTTGTACATGCATTCTCTCTCTCTCTCTCTCTTTCTCCCAAAATAAATAAATAAACTTAAAAAAATATTATGCAAGAGACTAACTGATCAATGACAATTTTTGTCAAATGTCAAGATCCCAACAGAAATGTATCAAATTATAATATTATATAATTTTAAATATGACAGATGTCTCCATATAAGCATAGTATCTATACTACTTACAAGTTATGTTAATTGCAGATTCGAGACTACAATAAAGTGTATGACATTCTCTTTTCAAGATTGAACACTAAATACATAAGGAATGTGGAGGTGTTGTGAACTGCCTCCATTTTTCCCCTGAAATGTATCCCCATATTCTTAACTTGAAATGCTCATCTTTAAATGCGTATGTTTTGAAGATGGCTATAGAAGGAGTATCTCCAGAAATTTACTGTCTAATGCCTGTATGTGGTTTTTGTATTTTTAAGACTGTTTTTTTTTTCATTTTTAATGGATCAGTTATTTAATTAGGCTCCTTGTAAGAAATTTAGAACACCAATTTCTGACGATAAACTCCATTTGTGAGAGCGGAGTTAGCCCTGAAGTTGAGGAACAGCTTTAGTTTTGGCAGAATCTGTGAGTCCACGGCTCTTTGATCAACTTTGCACTGCTCTGTAATCTCCTATTTCTCTTTCTCCATGTCGAAGATCTCACCTTCCTGGTGTCTGGGTGTGTGCAGCTTCTTCCCTTTGGAGTGAGCATCAGAGAGACGTTTTGGAATTTTCCAACTGTTGATATCAATTTTGGTGGAAGTGGCAATCACCAATTTCTGGGGTGTTCTACACAGAGGAACTCGATTGAGGGCCAGAGGACCAGTCACAAGTAGCAAACCACTGCTCCATTGCTTCAGGAAAACCACCCTCTTGCCTTTGTGGCTTCCAGGGAGGATGGTAAAAATGATCCCAGGAGTGATGTTAGCTCCCAGTTTTCTCACCTGCTGCCTGACAGGTTTTTTGCTGTGACTCAACAGCTTCTGAGCATACCTTCCGTAAGATAACGCCCAGGCAGTTTGTGAAGTTTAACCACTTTGCTGCCACCATGCTCGTCACCACGAAGTGACTTTGTGAGAGTAGCAAGAACCTTCTCCTTTTTCTTTCCAAGCCTGAATTTCGGTGCTGAATACTTCCCCTTGTACATGGCCTTTCTCGAATACGCAGAAGATCGGGAATATCTGCCACCTCCTCTGACTAGGACAGGGTTTTGGCTGCAGTGGGCCTTCCCCTACTCTGGCGTTTTAGCCTTGAGGTTACCCTTCTTAACCTTGCCACCAACATCAGGCTTCTTGGCTTCAGGTTTCTTCTCCTTAGTATCTGGTTTGTCAGCTTTATCACTTGCCACCTTGCAAGATGGGAAAGAACTTGAGACCATGTCTTTTAACTGGTCAGCGCTATAGGAATGTCTGCAAGATCTGGACCAGTGACAACTGAAGACAATAAAAGGCTATATGGGAAAGCCAAAGACCAAAGACCAAAGACCAACCTCATCTTTGCAGGTTAGCCTGTACGTACCGTATCAGCATCTTATTAGTAAACCACCCCCAAACCGTAAGATATATGGATTTAATCTAATTTTCTCTGAGTTGCTACACAGAAGTACTTCACAGAGTGAAATTAGACACTTCATGGGATATTTTAAAACGTGGAGTAAGTACACTTGTTAAATCAATCAGCACCTGCTGTTACACACAGTTTAGTTGCCTAATAATAAATTAATTAAATTTGAATGTAAGACGCCTTCATCTTTCTGCACATTTATATGCTGAGAGTGTCAAGCCTGAGTGTGAATTCCAAAGGAAATACTGTCGTATATATTTTTTTTCAGAGAATCAAAAGCTGCTTTTCCCATTCCTACTGTAAGCTGCTTTGAACACCATTCCCAACGAATGCGCCAATTTGGTGAAGGGTGTGAGCCAAGGCTTGCTGATTTCAAAGCCAGCTTGCATCACTGCAAATATTTCATTTCTGGTTTTTTGCACGCAGGATCAAAATGATGAAAGATGACTGCTTCTCTTATGATCTAGAAAAGGCTTATTTTGGGGTCAAGAATCACTGACGACTTTACCAAATGTTTTCTTTCCCCGTTGTGTTTTCACTTACTCACTCACTCACTCACTTACTCACTTGGAGACCTTGACTTCACTCTTATCAATCATTGCATGTACCTATCTCTACTCAGCTGGTAGTTTTGGAGACCAGAGCTGTAGTATAGGAGCCAGGAGCTGGCAAGGACTGTTGGGGGCTGGAGTTCAGAACAGGTCTCCAGTCTCAGGAAAGAATTCGAAGCAGAACACCAAGGAAAAAGCATAGTCAGAAGAATCAGACAGTTATTATGCAGAAACAAAGATATTTAAGCAAAAACTGTAGCCCAAATGTATGAGCAACATAGACTTAGACCAACAAAAATTTGCTCCCTGATGAGGTGTAAACCTACTGATAGCTGAATGTCTGGAAATCCTGGTGCCAGTCCTGGACTTTACTTCATCCCTGTCCAACTATGGGCCCTCATAAAATTTCTAGAATCCTGAATTATCTAGAGTTTCCAATTAATAATTTGGAAGTCAAATCTACAATTCCCTTTATTAAAGCAAACTGGAATAATATTATTTTAAGCAAAAGAACACTGAGGCTTTAGGGAGTTCTGATTCAAGATAGTGACATAGGAAGATCCTGAACTCACCTTCTCCATGAACACACCAAATCTACACCCATTTATGGAACAATTCCTCCTGAAGAGGAAAAAAAAAAAAACAACACTGAGGTTTTAGATAATGTAACAGAGAAAAAATAGTATCTAAACAATCTAAGCTACCTTATCTTCCTTGCAAACAAACAAACAAACAAAAAACAAACAAAAAAACTCTGATGATGAAAGAAAGAAACTCATTTGGCTTGATCTCTACCCATCAATCAAAACATAAAACAACTGTACTTTTGCCTTTTGTGTACAAACCTAATGTTCATAACATACAAATTGCCATCTTACCAAAGTTATATTCTCAACCTTTCTGTCCTTCCTTATACTGTCTTCATTCAAGACATTCAGAGACCACAATTCTTTCCAACCAAGTAAACCACGTCTACATTTCTCTAACCCCATCCCCTTTAAGCTCCAATTACTTTAACTCTAACCAGCTTCTGTCATCTCCTGCCTCAAGCTGCCTCACAATGGCAGCGTATATAATGTATCTATTTCTGACATGTTTATTATGTAAAAAAAAAAAAAAATACATTAGTACATTTTTCATAATTAGCTGAGTTTTTATTGCTAAATGGGCCTTCCCAAAGGGAATGGGCCTTCCTATGAAATTTATTCTTTGCTTGGCCACCTATGGAAGATTACAATATGGGTCAAATGATAAATTGCATAGTATGAATTCTACTGTCTCTGTCATGATCCATTGGTTTGGATTTGTTTCTTTCTTCAAACTGTAGTTATTATTTAACATAATAATACAATTTCGTTGGCAACATACAAAGGATTAAATATGCAAAAACAAGGAACAAGGGAAGGAAGGAAGAAGGGTTAGAGGGAGAAAGGGAGGGAGGGAGAGAAAAAGAAGGACTTGCATGAACTTTTTATACTATCCATCCACTTTCAAACTGGATGGCAGTAGGGAAGATTAATAGAAGAAGAAACAGAAAGCTAAAGTTGAAAGAAAGAGAAGAGATCCTTTTTTCCTATTGTTTCTTAGAGTTTTTAGAATTAGGAGATAAATAGAAGGTACTTTAAAAATGATTATAGATACATGGATTTGGTTCTTGGTCCTCCAGTGCATGAGTCACTGGTCACTCCATCTCAGGATTTCTCAACCTTGGCACTATTGATATTTTGGTCTGAACAATTTCTTGAGCATTGTAAATGTTTAGCCACATTCTTGGCTTCTACTCACTAGATGTCAACAATACCCTTAAATTGTGACAACCAAAAATGTTTTCAGACTTTGCCAAATGTCTTCAGAGGGGCAAAATTGAACTCCATGGAAAATCACTGCTTCATGCTATGGCAAGTGTTAGAGAAGGCTATGACTTCAGCCCATTGTTCAGATGAGCAGTTTGCCATCCTGATATGTATATATATACATATCTCCAAAATATAATATATATTATAATATATCCATATTATATATATACACAATATATGTACAATATATGCAATATATATATTATGCATATATACAATATATGTGATATATATATATACATATATATACTTATATATACATATATATACATATATATAAAATCCTTAAACTCTCTCTCCACAGATTTTCATGTAATTGCTCTGTGTTGTAGCCTGGAAGGACGTATTAAGTACTTTAAAACTCTAAGAGTCTAACATATACCCAGGGTTTAAACCTTGGCTTGGAGATAATTTGGCTGGCCTTAACATGAGAACTCAAGCTAATGAAGAGACTGTATTTCTGTCCTCTAAAATCCTCTAAATTTTGGAGCATTATATTCACAGCACATGCTTCATTCTCATGAATTTATGCATTGAATATCTTGTGTCAGCACAAAATAAATCACTGAAATCTATAAAAGTCTCCAAAACATCAGACATTCAGTATACTTTGCATGGAAGGATATCTTGAATTAAATTTACTGATGCATTAAGTATTAAGCAAAATTGCCTATATGGAACAAAACTTTCCTTACTACTTGTACAGGACCTCATCTTATCTAGTGTTAGGCAAGACAGGAAATCAACTTCCTAACCCATGTTTAATGGTGCAGTTGGGTGGGATGAACAATACATTTGAATATAATGGAATTGACAATTTACATTTTGTTTAAAAGATCCCAACTGCATTTCCTTGACAGATGTTCAAACCATTGTTTAAAGGGCAATAAAAAGAAGTAAACAGAAACTCAAAGGCTAATTATTTATTTTATATCTACATATTTTTAAAATAATTATTTGAAATCAATGTGGTCTGTGAATTTAAATTGCCAATTCACATATTGAATTCATTTCTCCATTTTATTGGATAAAAATTTGACCCTCTCCCCATTTATAAAAAAAATGTTTGTTTATTTTTGAGAGAGAGAGAGAGTGTGTGTGTGTGCAGGGGAGGGGCAGAGAGAGAAGAGAGAGATTGAATGAATCCCAAGCAGGCTCTATGCTGACAGTGTAGAGCCTGATGTAGGGTTCAAACCCACAAAGCAGGAAATCATGACCTGAGCCAAAATCAAGAGTCAGATGCTTAGCTGACTGAGCCACCCAGGCGCCCCAACCCCTCCCCCATTTTTTATCTACTGACCCTAATTTTGGGGACCTATATGTATTAATACTTTGTTTCCTAACATATTTTCAGCCTCTGCTCTAAATCTTCTCTGAAGTTCTTTGTTTTCCTTTCTTATTGCTCCTTATTTGGATGATCAACCAAAATTTATCAGCAGCTAAAAGCCTCAAACTCCTTAAAATATCAATAGTTTAAAGAGATATTTCAAAAAATATGACAATGTTTAAGTGTAATGTCAATCTTCTGAAAAAAATAATGTTTATTTAATGAAGATTCCTTTAACAGTAATAATGTTTCAAGGTTATTAATAAAAACTAAGTGCATTTTAAAGTATAATATACATTTTAAAAACCTTTAGCATTCTTTTTATGTGAAACATATAATCTGAAAATTAGCAATGAGAGTACCCAGTCCAGATGTTTGACACCGAACGTGTAGTGTTCCAGATTTTACTGATATCACTCTCAGATTACCACCATAGAAGTGCTAAATTAGTGGTGTTGAATCAAAGAATTGATCACAAAGTACACATCCATTCTTAATATTTGCATATTTGCGAGTCCCACTGTAATAGCATATGTGAGATTCTGACACATCTTTATCATTAAAGAATCGTGAAGATTGGGGCATCTGGGTGGCTCAGTCAGTTAAGCGTCCGACTTCAGTTCAGATCATGATCTCATGATTCGTGAGTTTGAGCCCCGCCTCAGGCTCTGTGCTGAGCTCAGAGCCTGAAACCTGCTTCGGATCTGTCTCTCTGTCTCTCTCTCTCTCTCTCTCTCTCTGCCCCTCCCCACTCAAACTCTGTCTCTCTCTCTCTTTCAAAAATAAATAAACATTAAAAAAAAAAGAATCATGAAGATTAATTTCATCTGAAAGTTTGTTTATAAAAAAATCATGTTTGAAGTCCACATTTGGTTGATAGAAATTAAATACAAGTTTTAAATAAAAATAA
This sequence comes from Prionailurus viverrinus, assembly GCF_022837055.1. NCBI lineage: Eukaryota > Metazoa > Chordata > Mammalia > Carnivora > Felidae > Prionailurus > Prionailurus viverrinus. Next base: position 71,607,056 of record NC_062564.1, read on the forward strand.
AAATATCTCAATTCTGTAAAATGTTAGTAAGTGGAAATTCTGTCAGTTTTTACTGATATTAAAAAAAGTCTATAAAACTTTATTGATAATTATTATTTATTTTAATCTCCCATTTTCTCAATTCCAGTAATATTAACTTGAACTACATAACTTGAATCTTTTTTTAAATTATTTTTTCTAGTGTTATATTAGTTTCAGGTGTACGGTGTAGGGATTCAACAATTCCATACATCACCTAGTGCTCATCATGATAAGTGTACTCATTAGTCCCCATCACCTGTTTAACCCAACCCCACCTCTGGTTAAATCTTTATTACAATATTCTTTAGGTAACGTAGTATAATGTTTGCCATTGTTTTTAGTTTCAGTTTGAAGCCCCATAGAAGTAGATGACTTCCGAAATTTGAACGGATATACAGTTGTACAAAGAAAAAATAAGTAGAAATCAACCCCAATCTTGAAGATCTACTAGGTAATATTAAGTATAACTATATTAATTCTTATGATTTGTTACTTACATAATGTAATCTATGTTTCCTTGTTAATATTTAGCTTTTATTGTAAGCAAAACAAGGATAATTCAGTTTCAATAATTTCTTTTTTTAAATTTTTTTAAATGTTTTTATTTGAGAGAGACAGTGAGTGAGTGGGGGAGGAACAGAGAGAGACGGAGATAGAATAGGAAGCAGGCTCCAGGCTCCAAGCTGTCAGCACAGAGCCTGATGCAGGTCTCAAACCCACAAACCGTGAGACCATGATCTGAGCCAAAGTCAGACACTTAGCTGACTGAGACACCCAGTCACTCTGTCAACAGTTTCAATTAATCTTGCAAAGTTAATTATTGTGTAAATTTGAGGATAAAGGATACACTCAAATAATTCTCTTTTAACATTTTGTTGCTTTCCACGTGTAGTAGAAATATTATTCCACACAAGTGTACCTAATATGATCGGAACATAATCCTATTTCTGGGCACTCATTGGAGATTCCCTTGTCAGAAATGACACCAGCACGCATGGGCAGCAGTAGCCTGAGCTTTTACTGCAGGTCTGGGACATCCAAAATCTCATCAGAACGTTTTATTTCACAAAGCCTCTGTCTCTTTCCCAGGCTCCCTTGGCTCATGCACAAATTATCTTTCTACAATATTGAAAACATGATATAGTCTTCAGAATTTTAGTTCTGGTTAATTAACTATTGTGAATTACTGGAATTTTGGAAAACTGCTTACTACTGTCCTTTTGCACATTAATTTTCCTAAGAAACAAGTAGCCGTGGCATTCAGGAGTGATTCTGTCCCACACAACACTTTAGTCAACACGGCTATGGTTATCTGGGAAGTTCTTTCTTGTGGATAGTTGATCTAAAAATGAAAATGGCAGTAGAAATGTTATTTACCTTCCTAAACACTTATTTGTTCATTAGCACATTCAATGAGTATTTTTTCTGGCCTGTAGGGTACATAATACATTCTAGGCATTATATCAGTAAATACAAGTAATAATTATTCTCTTCACAGAACTTACAGTCTGAGTCTCCCTTTTGTAGCACCTTTAGTCTGTGTTTTAGACTCAATTTTAGTATCGGCAGTTACTGGTAGTGGCTGGCCCAAATTTAATTTTCTGTGATTTCTTGTGAGATGTTATTTACCTCTCTTTTTAAAACATGTCACTATTGGGGCACCTGGGTGGCGCAGTCGGTTAAGCGTGTGACTTCAGCCAGGTCACAATCTCGCGGTCCGTGAGTTCGAGCCCCGCGTCAGGCTCTGGGCTGATGGCTCAGAGCCTGGAGCCTGTTTCCGATTCTGTGTCTCCCTCTCTCTCTGCCCCTCCCCCGTTCATGCTCTGTCTCTCTTTGTCCCAAAAATAAATAAACGTTGAAAAAAAAAATTAAAAAAAAAAAACAAAAAAAAACCATGTCACTATTGAGAGAGCATTTACCACCTAAATATGATTCTGCAAAGGCAAGAATAGTCTATTTGTGATTGAAATCATTCTTTACACCTGAAGATCAGTATCATGATACTTATTGGTGAGAAACTCAAAGCTTTTCCATTTAGATCAGAAACAAAACAAAGATGTCTCCTCTCACCACTCCTTTAAAACACTGTATGAGAAGTCTTAGCCAATGCAATGAGACAAGAAAAGCAAATACAGAATATATGGATTGGATGAGAAGAAATAAACTATCTTTGTTTGTAGATGACATGAACATTTATGTAGAAATTCTGAAAAATCTACAAGGATATCCTGTAACTGATGAATGATGGTAGTAAGTTTTTAGGATACAATGTTAATAAATATCACTTTCCTATAATAATTACTTTCCTATAAACCAGCACTTTCCTATAAACCAACAATGAACATGTGCAATTTGAGATTAGAAAAAACATAATATTTTTACGTTAACATCCCTCAAAATGACACACTCAATTATAATTCTAACAAAATATATGCAAGATCTATATGAAGAAACCTACAAACTCTGATGAAAAAACAAAGACCAAATAAGTATATGAAGACACTTCATGTTCATTGATAAGCAGCTCAATATTTTTAAGATTGTCACTTCTTCTTAATCTATACATTTGAGGTTATTTCAATCAATATCCCAGGAAGTTATTTTATTGTTATTGACACATTGATTCTAAAGTTTATATAGAAGGAAAAGATCTAGAACAGCCAGCACAATGTTGAAGGAGAGGAACAAAGTTGGAAGACTGACACGACCCCACTTAAAAACTTACTATAAAGCCACAGTAATAAAAAAAGTATTGGCAAAAGAAAAGGCAAATAGATAAATGGAACAGAATAGACAGCACAGAACTAGATCCACATTCATATAGTCAACTGATCATTAACAAAAACAAAAGAAATACATGGAGCAAAGATAGTCTTCTCAACAGATGGTGCTGGAATAGCTGGGCATGCAAATGGAAAGAGAAAGAGAAAGAAAGAAAGAAAGAAAGAAAGAAAGAAAGAAAGAAAGAAAGAAAAAAAGAAAGAAAGAAAGAAAGATAGAAAGAAATGAAGGAGGGAAAGGAGGGAGGGAGGGAGAAAGGGAGAAAGGAAGAAAGAAAAAGTATGAACACATACCATATACCTTGCACCAAAATTAGCTCAAAATAGATCACAGACTTAAATATAAAATGCAAAACTATAAAATGCCTGGAATATAATGTGGGAGAACACATAGATAAACTTGGGTACAGCAACTTTTCCAATATGACACCAAAGCCATGATACTTGAAGAAATATCTATTGAAGTTAAAAACTTAAGAGACACCTCACCAAAAAAGACATACTAATTACAAATCAGCATGTTAAAAGATGTTTCACATCATATATCACGAGAGAAATGCACATAAAAACAATGGTGAGATACTACTACATACCTATTACATCACCAAAATTTGGAACACCAACAACATTAAATGCTGTGAGGATTTGGAGCAATGGTACTCTCATTTATTGCTGGTGGAAGGCAAATTGGTACTCCCACTTTGGAAAACAGTTTGGCAATTTCTTATGAAATTAAATATACTCTTACCATGTGACTAACAATCATGTTTCTTGATATTCACCCAAAAGAGTTGAAAACTTGTGTTCCACCCAAAAACCTGCACATGAATGTGCAATTAATAATTGCCAAAACTTGGAAGCAACCACAATGTTCTTTAGTAGGTGAATGCATTAATAAACTGTGGTACCTCCAGACTATAGAGTATTATTCAGCACTAAAAAAAAAAAAAAGGAAAGAAAGATAGAGAGAGAGAGAAAGGAAGGAAGGAAGAGAGGAAGGAAGGAAGGGAAAAGAGAGAGCTTTTAAGTCATGAAAAGACAAAGAAATTCTTATTTCCAAATGAAAGAAGCCAATCTGAAAAGACTACATACCATACAATTCCAACTACACAACATTCTAGAAAAGGCAAGACTATGGAGACAGTAAAAAGATCAATGATCAATGATTGCTAAGTGTTGAATGGATAATGGAGGAACAGGTGGAGCACAGAGGATAGTGAGGGTAGTGAAACACCGTATGATACCATAATGATGATAGAATATACAACATCAAGAGTGAATAGTAATATGAACTATGGGTGGGACTTTGGGTGATTATATTGTGTCAGTGTAGGTTCATCATTTGTAAGAAATGTACTACTCTCCTAGGGAATATTGGTACTGGGGAAAGTTAGGCATATTAGGGGTGAAGGGTATGTAGGAAATTATGTATCTTCCCCTCAATTTTGTTGTGAACCTTAAATTGCTCTAAGCCTTATTTTTTTAAATGTTATTTTTTTTGGTCCCATTATTGTAACAATCCCTGAAAAGACCCATAATTATTTAGATTTATAGCTTTAAAGTTTCAGGCTATTTAAAAAATGGTGACATTGGGGCACCTGGGAGACTCAGTCACTTAAACATCAGACTCTTGGTTTCTGCTTAGGTCATGATCTCATGGTTTCATGGGTTCCAGCCCCACATTGAGCTCTGGGATGACAGTGTGGAGTCTACTTGGGAATTTCCCTCTCTTCCTCTCTCTGCCCTTCACCACTCACGTTGTCTCTTTTTCTCTCAAAATAAATAATAAACATGAAAAAAAATTTTAAATGGTGACATCAAGAAAGGAAAGAAGGGAGGCAAAAAAGGGAGGAAAGGAAGAAAAGAAGGAACAGTCTTGACCAGTGCCATGCATAGATCTGTGCAGTGTTATGAACTGATAGAATTTAATTAGATGGTTTTAACATCTGCCTGAAATAAAGACATGTCAGTGATCACCTTTATTTTCCCCCCACCTGTCCCAAGACCCATGCACACCCAGAGTCAATAATCACCTTTAAAGTGGGCCTTCATTCACAGAGAGAACAGTCAGGTACCACATATCAGCAATCTTCACCTAAGGTATCACAAGTCACAGCTATGTCACAAGATATTTGCTATCACTAATATTTACAATATCCAAGCATGCAAATAATTAATTTTTTAGTTAACTAAATTAGAACAGATTAAAAATTATCTAAAATGGACCATTCTCATTCATATGCTGATATATTTTCCAGAGAGAAAGAAGTATAGAAGCACTCTACACAACACTGGGTTCATCCATGAGAGATCCTTGCATGAAGTCTTGTTGTGTACATAGTTGTGGAAACGGGAAGACGAGAACTCTCGATGCTTCTCCCTGTATGTACTCTAAACTGCAATGACGCTCTTCCAGAGAGGAAGGAATACCAGTTCTATATGACGCCTGGAGTGTACAATGTATAACAGAAATGCAAAGTGTGCGGAAAAGTGGCCAATGGAACGTAAATTGGCCAGAGTCCATAGAATATTTCCATAACTTCATTCAAGCCTGAAATGAAAAGACAGAAGTTCACTTTTGAAATTTATTTCCAACATCTGCTTAAGATTTTAATATAAAATATTGTCTAGGGGTGCTTGGGTGGCTGGGTCAGTTAAGCGTCTGAATTTCGGATTCAGCTCAGGTCATGATCTCACAGTTCATGAGTTCAAGTGCCCTGTTGGGCTCTGTGTTGACAGTGTGGAACCTTCTTGGGATTCCCTTTCTCTCCCTCTCTTTCTGCTCCTTCCCTGCTTGTGCACTCTCTCTCTCTCCCTCTCTCTCTCTCTCAAAATAAATAAACTTTAAAAATAAAATAAAATGTCTAGAACAAATTAGATGCTGCTCATCTGTTATAGATTAGATGCTGTTATAAAGATCAATATCTAGAGCAATGGGTAGAAATAAACTAGAGCCAGCCCTTATCTGCCAAACTTATGCATTTTTAATTTGTACTATAAATTTCCAGTTTCCATTAGAATAAAATATTAGTAAGAGATTTTGAGAAAAACAGATGAAAAAAGTATTTTTAATGCTATGATTCCAATATTTTAAGAATCTGTTGGAAGTCACACAGTCTCATTTTCCCAGAAAGTGAAAAGATTTGTAAATACTAAGTATTCCAAAGTATTATATTTAAAGGAAATAAAGTGCAGCTCATATTATTTATAAATAATTTCAGTTGTGAGAAACAGAAAATCCAAATTACAATACTTAAACAAGAAATAAATTTATTTCCTTCGTACAAAAAGATACATTCTGGAAGATCAAGACTGGGATGACAGTCTCAGGGACCAAAGATCTTTTTCTTGTTTGCTTTTTTGCTTTTTTGCTTTTTTGACCAGCCATTTTTAACATGTGGCTTCCACATCATGGTCCAATGTAACTTTCTGAACGCTAGTTCTCCAGTCTGCATTCCAGTCAACAAAAAGGAGGGGTTGACAAAAATGAGTGTAATCCTACTTTAATTTTTTTTTTCAACGTTTATTTATTTTTGGGACAGAGAGAGACAGAGCATGAACGGGGGAGGGGCAGAGAGAGAGAGGGAGACACAGAATTGGAAGCAGGCTCCAGGCTCTGAGCCATCAGCCCAGAGCCCCACACGGGGCTCGAACTCACGAACCGCGAGATCGTGACCTGGCTGAAGTCGGACGCTTAACCGACTGCGCCATCCAGGCGCCCCAAGTGTAATCCTACTTTAAAGGACATGCTGGAAATCATATATAGCAATTCCATGTATATCCCTAAATTCTAACAGTTGCTATCGCAAGGGAACCTGAAATATGCAGTTCCTTATTCCGAGAAGCCATGTTTCCAGCTAAATATCAGGCAGACCATTATATACAAGGAAGAATGCCTATTGGAATACAACTGACAGCCTTTGAAACACGTTCTAAATAGCCCTGAAGTCACAAGCTGAGGGGCACATGGGTGGCTCAGTCAGTTAAGCATCCAACTTCTGCTCAGGTCATGATCTCGCGGTTCTTGAGTTCAACCATCAGTTGGGCTCTGTGCTGACTGCTGGGAGCCCGGAACCTGCTTCAGATTCTGTGTCTCCCTGTCTCTCTCCGCCCTTCCCCTGCTCATGTTCTGTCTCTGTCTCTCTCTCTCAAGAATAAATAAACACTAATTTTTTTTTTTAAAGGGTTGAAAGTGTAGCCATTTCCTGCCTCATAGCAAACAGCATTCTCCATCATCATTCTATTCAACATTGCAATAAATATTTTAATGTCCATGTCAGAAAATTAAATGCATACTTAAAAAGTCTCATATATGTATCAAAAAAATAGCTTATAGAGTTTTTTAGTAAACATGTATTTTGGAATTTTAGATTGAGAGAAAGTTTTCAAAGATAGTATGCCAAGTTTCTATATCCTTTCACCTAGTTTCCTCTAGATGTTGGCATCTTACATTACCATGGCACATCTGTCACCATTAAAAAATGACAATGATAGATTATTATAAACTAATTGCGTACTTTATTTGGATTTCACTAGTTTTTCCATTCTATCTATCTATCTATCTATCTATCTATCTATCATCTATTTCAGGATCTAATCCAGGATATCACATTGCATTTAGTGTCATATGTTCTACATCCTCTTGTTCTGTGACAGTTGCTCAGTCTTTCTTTGTCTTTCATGACCTTGACAATTTGAGGAATGCTGGTTAGGTATTTTGCAGAATGTCCCTCATTTTTTTTTTTTCTGAAACTAATATTGGGCTATGAACGTTGGGAAGAGTGTCACAGAGATGAAATGACTATCTTATTGTATCATAGTGCATGCCCTAAAATGTTTAAATAAAAATTTTTAAAAATTGGTCTCATTGAAAATATTTCCTACTTAATGAAACATTTTAATATTATGAGAATAGTCTTGTAGAACATAATACAGGAAGTCATTTTTAATCCTGGTACACAATCCTGATTTTTAACAAAGTTTTGTATAATAAAATTCTTTTCAGGGATTTTTTTACATAGCAAAAAATACAAAAATTAAATTGTATGATATTGTCTAAAATACTGTACTACCAAAGTGGCTTAAAGATTGTAGTAAACAGATTAAATATTTGTCCTATAATCTTTATTTTTGTCAATTGTCTAATAAAGAAGCTTTGCACACATAGAAAATACTAAGTAATTAACCAAAGCCTGCTCAAATTATGATGTGTTGTATATTAAAGTATTCAAATCATCTACAATATCCTCCTGTTCATCATCATCATTATATAACTATAATTCTGCTAGCTTTGCCACCATAAATGAAAAAAAATGTCATCAGGTGATAAGTAGGACTTCAGGTAGACAGTACCTTGAGTAATTACGTTTTGTCTGGATTTTTTTTCCCCAGAAATGTATAAAACTAATGTAGTAATTACTATAGGCTCAATACCTTTGCTGAAAATTAATGAAGGATCATAGTTTTTCTTGATCTCTCTAAAGCAGGCAATTGTATGGTAGCAGTTGGATATTAGCTGAAAGGTCTCAAGTACCTTGGAAGTTGCAGTTGAATCCTGAGGCAGGGGATGATCTATTCCTGTTCCTTATCAGGAGAATTTGAGTCTAAATAGTTCCTGTTTCTAAATTATAAGGGTCGTTATCTAAATTAGTCTGAATATTCTTCCTCACTTCTTCACCGTGTTGCTACACATATACATTCAACTGATTACCAATTACACTTTATGAGCAGGAAGTGTATTTTCTTTTTTATAAAGTTTCTTTATTTATTTTGAGAGAGAGAGAGAAAGAGAGAGAGGTGTGGGGGAGGGGCAGAGTGAGAGAGGAAAGAGAATCCCAAGCAGGCTCCGTGCTGTCAGCATAAAGCCCTATGTGGAGCTTGCACTCACAATCTGTGAGATCATGGCCTGAGCCAAAGTTGGACCCTTACCTGCCTGAGCCACGCAGGCATTCTCAAAAGTATATTTTCATAATCAATCATATTTAACAAATTATTCTACCTTAATAAGTTGATGCCTTTTATATTTCAGAACTAGATGAACTAACTTATATTGAGTGCTTATGATACATTATAGGCTATTTGTTGAATTTACTGCATAAAAATAAAATTTTTTATTTTATACATATCACATAAATTTAATTATATATATAAATTATAAATTTATACATGTTTAGGAAAGGAAAAATAAGGAGACTTAAAGGTCAAGTAGAGTAATAGCCATGCTTTCTTGATCTACAAACCTGGTCTTCTTTTACTATTAATCCTTAATAATTAAAAAAAAAAATTATACATACAAAAAAAGAATCACAGGATTTACTGAAAAGTTCATTCCTATAGCATTATTTTAAACATGACCAAACACCTCTACATTTTGGAATACACATGTTTATCCTCGGTTATTTTTAAACTTCTTTAAAGTTTAAAGAACTCATCCCTCCTATTACATATTGACTTCTTTAAATATCATTATGTTTTCGAAATATAAATATAAGTCAATGTTATTATATTTTCTAAATATGAGTATAATAGAATCTGAGGCAAATGATTATAGCTATTTTGATACTCCTCAAAACGCGACTTGTTTCGAGACAGCCTATCAGAACATTAGTCTGTGAACGTCTTCTCTTGTGTTCACAGAATTGTAACACATTTGGATATCCAATCTCTCTTAACTTTATGAAACATGTAACTAATATACAAATTTTAATATAAATAGAATGTACAATGTTCTTTGGAATTAAGCATTTTGAAAAGCACATTGAGTTATTTTGAAAAGAATGAGAATAATCACATGACAAATGAAGTCCTATCAATTGCAAATATTCAGCACTCCTTGGAAGCCGCTCTTTGGTCTCCTACTGTGTATATGCATGAGTCAGCCCCTGCCTTCTCATGACAACATGTAGTTCTCTGTACTTTATATGAATTCTGATTTTCTTCTTCACAAAAGTGAGATGAATGTAATTAAACAATATTGACCTGTTGCCTTAAAAACAGAAGTCTATTTATAGGGACTCACACATCCCTCCTTTCTCAATGAGAAAAATGCCATCAAGTTGCCGGGTCAGCAGGAAGTTGACCATCAGCTGGTATGCTTCAGGGGTCCTCTACTCAGTTTCTTCTTCTCCAAAAGGCCATAGGGTTTCTTATTCTCCAAAAGGCTAGTTTGGGTTTATTCACATGGTGTCTGGCTTTCAGGAGCAACAAGGAGTGAAGATGTAATGTGCAATCACTTTTCGAGTCTCTGCATCACTTTTTTTTTTTTTTTCTGTTCCATTGGCTATAGGAAGTCACCTGGCCAAGCCCAGATTCAAGAGGTAAAAATAAACTTTCTCTTCATGAGGTAAGAGAAAAATCACATTCCAATGGGGACTGAAAGCAAGGATTAAAATAACTGGTGGTCATTTTCACACTATACCACATATCCCAGCCCTAATTCCAGTAGGTTTTATTACAATCTGTAATCTCAGTGTATCTCATTAAAGGTGGAGTATGATAATTACATTTGTTACAAACTATCACTTAAGCTAGTCTCTGGGTCAAATATGAGGTGTGACCGAGAAAGTTTCTTAACCTCAACTTCCTGCCAAATGTTTTATGTACTGCTGTATAAAGGAGGATTGACTCTTAATGTTTGGATTTTCAACTTAACTAAATAGCTAAAATAGCAAACTATTTCTTCCCTTTTAAATAGTAAATAATTTAACATAATTTATTTCTTCCAGCTGTAAGTTCTTGTTTCTACCATTTCTTTCAAAATGGCAGAGGCATATTTTGAAGCTTTAGCTTTGATAAAGACAAGAATCTTGCTTGGCATAAATATCCCACCCATATTTTCCAAAATTAGAAGGACTTCAGAGTTTCCATAACTGTGGATGCCAAAGGCTAACCATGAGAACCACAGGAATTTAACAGTAATGACAACATGCTTGATCCAGAGTTTCATATTTAGTAGTTCAAAATTTCATTTTGTTAGATGTTTTGAAAATGCATTTTTCCATTGGAAGCAAACATCAAATATCGTTTTCCTGAAGAAATCTACAATGCTCACAGCATGATTATATTTTAAGAGATAAAGCTCTTTTCTTAAAACTACGAAACTTTCAAAAATAATGTGCCTTCTTTTCTTTTAGTCCTTCTTTTAAAAATATATCACACTACACGAGTCTCAAGAGAGTGAGTCAACATGTTTAAGCTAGTATAAAGTATTTTAGGCAACTCAACATGCATGTGGTGTGGTGGTAAAAATACTAAAGCTTCTATGTGCTGTCTTCTTTATACAAATAGACCACTGAAATGGATTGTGGACAGGGCACAGCAAAAATAAAGCAGTACCAAAGCTGCAGATATATGATTAAGGAGGTCGTATGGTAAATTCAGTCTCTTTCCTACAAGTCTCCAGGGGTCCGTAAACATATCTACTTGATGTAAAAATAGATGGATTGGCCTCTGGCAGCCATATTGCTTCAATGTAGACTTAACTGCTAGTGTGTGGTTCCTTTCCCTTGGAAACACCAACCAACCAACCAAACCAAACTGATGACAAGTGTAAAGGACACAGATTGCATATCAGGCACAAAAAGATACATACTACCTATTTGGGAGGAGGAACAGGAGACCAGATTAAAATCTGGGGATTTGGAGTCAGAGAGACTGTATATAAATCTTAGTTGGGCCCTTTGTCATCTGCCGGAAAAGTGCACTCACTGCTATCCTCAATAACCTCACTGATGTATTGATTTACTTAGTTACTCCTTCCATAAGAATGAAAACTTGAGTGAAACTTGTCCTTTTGATTCCCTAGTGGATAATGTGTTTCATTAAAATGTTTACAAAAAATATTTTTAAGGTTTACATTTGAAATTTTTTTAAAAGTTAAAAAAGTAAAAAAAAAAAAAAAACAAATTACATGAAGGGAAGAGATCAAAACAGAGCTTCTGAGATGCTAGAAAAACAAACTGAATTAGGTAAAACTAATTTTCCTCTATGAAGAACTACATATTTTATTTTATTTTTATTTTTTTATTGAGATGTAATTGACATGTAACATGTTAGTTTCAGGTATACAACATAACGATTAGACATTTGCATGTATTGTGAAGTGATCACCACAGTAAATCTAGTCAACATCTATCACCATACAAAGTTACAAACGTTTTTCTTGTGGTAAGAATTTTAAGATGTACTCTCTCAGCCATTTTCAAATATACAGTACAGTATTATTAATGATAATATGTTGGACATTATATTCCCAGGACCTAATTATTTTATAACTGGAAGGAACTGCCTATTTTATATGATCAAACTTAATAAAATCCTGTCATTTTTCCAAATTAAGCAGTGTGTCATATTCACAAAGAAAAGGGTCTTACTCGAGGGGATTTTCAAGTGGTTTCCCCTTCTTCACTCACATAACAGCTAATATTGATTTCATACAGTAGGTGGATTGTTATACTTGTTATTTTTTTTTTAATTTTTTTTTCAACGTTTATTTATTTTTGGGACAGAGAGAGACAGAGCATGAACGAGGGAGGGGCAGAGAGAGAGAGGGAGACACAGAATCGGAAACAGGCTCCAGGCTCTGAGCCATCAGCCCAGAGCCCGATGCGGGTCTCGAACTCACGGACCGCAAGATCGTGACCTGGCTGAAGTCGGACGCTTAACCGACTGCGCCACCCAGGCGCCCTATACTTGTTATTTTAAAGGGGACTTGAAATGTAGAAGGAGATGGGATGGATATAGGAGAGGAAGGAGATGCAGAGAAGGAGTAGAGTTTGAGGCCAAGGTACAGGTGGAGACACAGATGGAGATACAGGTCAAGGCCAATGGAGATATAAACACAGATATAGATACGACACTTCTAAACACATAAGCATATATTATAAAAAACGATTAATGGCATAAGAGAACCTGGACAACTGAAAATTTTCTACTCTTGTACTCATATGATCTCATCTCCCTCAAGGGTGTTCCTCCCCTGACTTCTTGCTAAACTCAAATTGTGAAGCAAAGGCTGTTAAGCTTTGATAGCATTTTAAGAGCCCATTTTTGAACAAATATTCCCAAAGCAGCTGAAATTCAGCTGACTCCTTTTCCTAATACTCTATGAAATCCTTGCCCTCTTTCTCCCAAGTGAGAGTACTTTTTCAGGGGTGTTCTCATGCCTCAGCCTTCTAAATTAAGGCTTATGTCTTTCTGCATGTACTCTAGTTGATTTTCCTCTACAGTATCTAGGCTTACTATGCTTTATTATTATGTTGATTATTATGCAATTCTTTTTTTGATATCTCTTATTAAAATAATAACAGTTTCAGCTTTTTGGTCCAATAATACATTTTTGAATTGTCTGTTTTCCAGATAACATATCTGCCATCATTATCAAGTTCTACATTCAATACTTACCCAACTACTCTCCCTTGTAAATCATTCCAGAACAATCTACTTATATCAGTGCTGATTATCAAAAAATTACAGAGAATTATTGGGTAATGTAAAAAAGTCTCAATAAATGTGTTTTGAGTGGATGAATGATTTTACTCACTAAAGCACAAAATGATAAACCATTTCAGTTCCAAGTCGTTATGGCTATGTATTATATAATTACATAATGTAGACAGGTAGAAATACATATGAACTCTATCAAATACCTACAGTTGCCCATGAGTTGCTGGGAATGCCCTGGTTTCTATTGCACTGAACAGACCTATTATCCCAAATTTAACATGAACAAATTACTGCTGAGATGATTAGAATGTCAAAGAGCCTCCATTAAAGAAGAAAACTTCACTTTGTGATTTATTCCTGCATTGTATTGTCAAACATCCTTGGTAAAAGTCACAGCCTATCTAATATCTTCGTGCTGTCTTACATGTGAGTTTCAGATTTTTCTACTAGAAAGGAAAGAAGATGCTCATCTAGCACATGCCCATTCTTTCTGAAGGTTTGTGCATGGAAAATGGACATTGTAAATCCTCAAGGATACAAAGCAGATTCAAAGAACAAAGCAACAACAGAAAGCATGATGTGGTTTCCTTTGCTCATCCTTTCCTCCCCTCAGTGTCTCCCTGCTTGCCCACCAAAAGAAACAGATAGAAGCTTTTGTCCTTAGTCATTTAAAACATTTAACTTAAAAGCTGTGCCTGCCCATTCACTTATTTGTTCAAGTTATCAATAAATCAAGTCATAATCCACTAAAAGCTTCTTAGCTATTAAATGCGATCAGGTTTACTTTTCAGTGAACTCATGTTTTATTCAGATTCTGAGAGAAAAAGCTTCATATTTGCTTTATCAATGGATAAACCATTCCTCTTTTCTCACAAAGTATTTCATTTAAACTTAAGGAATTTTCAAAGTAAGAAAAAGATAACCCAGCCAAAGGGCTGTTTTTATGTTGCATCTGTAGCATAGCATGCTGTGAACGATTGATTTCAACTGCATTGTTCATTTTTGTCTTAAAAGCAAAAAACAGAACTGAAACTATCTGAACTTTCAAAGGAAACAGGCATTTCTCCGTAATAAACTAAGAGATAGAAAAGAAGCAAATTATTATATTTATCAAAAGGAAACTTAGATGTGTGGCCCATAAAAAGTGATAGTATGACAAATTTTAGGTGGCAAGTTGTTCAAACAAATGGATATCTCACATAGTTTTGTTTTCTGTTTATTTTAAAATGTGATCAAGTCACTACATCGCAGGCTGTTCACAGTACCATTTATAGGATGCTTCAAAAAGCAATTTTTCCTCGAATAGGCCTTAGGCCTTAGAAAAATATTCAGAGGGGAAAATAGATTCTTTAAAGTATAAGAGCATTAGTTTCCATCTTCATGAAAGCAGTTTTATTTAGAATTCTCTTAAGACTTTTGAGTTTTAAAATACATTTACTATTTTGTAGACATAAAATCTGAGTAAGAAGCTCTTAAGACATTGGAAAGAGAAAACAAGAATATATTTTAAATTGATAGGTTAAGTTTCTTTATGGGTCTTCCATTTTTAGAATTTAAATGTTCCTCATGGATTACAGTGAAATGTTTTCAAATTTAAAAAATAATTTATCAGAAAAATCAAAAGATGCATTTGTGAAGTCAGCAGCAGCACTCACTTCTTCTGAAGACAAATTTAGGGTCGCAGAAGTCTCAAATGTGAAAGGGAATAATTAATAAAGTGATGTTTCTGAGTAGGCATGAAAAGATGAATTCCAGAACACAATGAAGAGATTTAGCCTTTGGGGGAAAAAGGAGAAGCTTTCATTCCATTGTAGCCACGGGGATGGAAAGGGTAAGTGCAGGTAAAAATATACCTACCCTGAAAAGTTTTCAGGAAAGTAGAGGAAATTCACATATATTGCTGTAGAAAATGTAGAAATAATTGACTAAATCCAATAGAAATATTCGTGGATCTTGTTGTTGAAAGCCAGTTGGAGACCATGAAGTTACAGTTGCACTAACAAAAATAGATGTAGATAAATCAGATAATTTGATTCACCCAAATTGGAATTTTCCTAGGCAGTTCAATGGTAAGTTAGAATAAAAATAAATTTGATAATAGTATCAAGAGAAAAAGTAGTGTTCAGTGAGATCAAGGCAGAAAGATAAAGAAGTGAATTAGAAAAGGAGAGAAAAAAATAAAACGCAAAAAGATCACAGCTGGAAGGTCCCTATTAGGTCAAATATTAAATGTTAAGGGTGTTACTGAGCAGCAGGCATATATGGTCAGGATATAATAACTTTGAAGTTAATATTTCAGAAGGCTCACAGTTCTGGGTGTTGACAAGATACATGGAACAAACAGCTCAAGAATAGTGAAGGTTGGTAAGGTCACTGGCGAAAGTTAGGTGAGGAAACAGCAAGAATCCTGGCTTGGGGTAGATTTATCAAGTTCACTTGAAGTTGTCAAGGATGATGCAACTGGTGGTGGAGAGTAAGACCCAAAAGTATTCAGTGAACCAAATGAAGAAATGAGTAGAGCTCATAGGGATGATGAATTGGAGAAGGAAGATTGCTAAAGCAGAAGAGAGGAGGCAAATAAAGACACAAAGTAAAATTCTCAAAGACTGAAAATCCTCTCATTTTCATATAACTCAAGACATGGTGCCTCCTCAGTGTACCAACTCTGCTCTATGTTGCTAAGTATAAGAATGATTCCAAAAAGGAGGACCACTGTGGGGAGGAGAAAATACACAAAATAACAAATTATTGAGAAAAAATTAAGATGTTATAAGAAGAACTTCACATTCTGATAAAGAAATTGGATATATCCTGGATGGAAGTGGATGCTTCCGGACAAGTGGATTTTCATTTTTATGGACAAAGAATTTTGTAACACCCGAGGCAGGGATTTATCATTGCTTCACACTTGATTAAACAGCTGTCAAAAGGCAAGGGAGCCGTTTGTTGGAGAACTCGCATGGACTGCATATAACCATTTTGATGTTCAAGGAGAATATATGAAATTTTGGTTAAAAAAAGCCTCGTGGCAGCTCCTGGAAACTAATACACTAAGCATTACTTTTGAATATCCCATTCATGATAATTAAGCCAAAAAAAAAATCATTATTTGCACACGGCTTCCACATCATAGACTTGAGTCCAGATGGTCTTCCTTTTAAAAGATCGTTTGATTTTCTTTCTTTCTCTGTGAAAGGTTTAAGAAAACTGGATTTTATGAGAAATGAGCTGTGAATATATGAATAAATTATATTTAAAAAACTTTATGTGACTTATTTAACTTAAGTAAGAACAATGGTGCAGTAGAGTTGTGTTACTCCAGATTGTTAATATTAAATTCAACAAAAGTAATGTCTAGAAACGTAATGATTATAAAAACCTTCAGATAAAACACATTTAGCTTTTAAGACAGATAACCCTCTTGATACTAATGTCGTAACAGCAGCAAAAGAAGGTGCATTGGTAACCACATATAACCATGGATATGTCATGATTTCCCCTGAAAAAAGAGACAGACATCATGCCATCTTGCTTTTGAGTCTCATGTCATGGGATATACTTGCAACTGTTTGATTTTGAATGATAAAGTGATCTAAGAAACTGACAATTTTATGTGAATGGATGTTTTTAAGTTAAGGTTACTTATTTGGGATGAGTGTAATATTTTGGGCTAGTTGTTCTCATTACTATTGTTTACACTCTTTGTGTGGCAGATATGATATAAATTAATTATACACTATTTCTCATATATGAGATTTCTATGGTAAATCTGTCTGATAACGGTCTCTAATTATGTTGGTAAAAATGTAAAATGATGTAGGAGCTATGGTAAGCAGTATGGAGGTTGCTCCAAAAATTACAAATAGAACAATCATTAGATCCAAAAATCCAACTTCAGGGTATATATCAAAAAGAACTGAAATCAGTATTTCAGAAAGATATCTGCATCCCCATGTTCATTGCAACAATACACACAAGAGCCACAATATGGACCAAGTGTCCCTTGATCGATGAGTGGATGGGAAACGTGGTATACATTGGAATATTATTCAGCTGTGTAAGAAGAGAAATTCTACCATATGTGACAACACAGAGGAAACTGCAAACATTATACTACGTGAAACAAGCCAGTCACAGAAGCACAAATAGTGCACAATTCTACTGACATGACAAATCTAAAGTTGCCAAACTCGGGTGCCTGGGTGGCTCAGTCAGTGGAGTGTCCAACTCTTGACTTTGGCTCAGGTCGCGATCCCAGGGTTATAGGATCAAGCTCTCGTTCAATGTGGCACCTGTTTAAGATTCTCTCTCTCTCTCTCTCTCTCTTTCTCTCTGTCTGTCTGTCTGTCTCTCTCTCCCTCTGCCCCTCTCCCTGCTCATATATACTCTCTCTCACTCTAAAATAAAATGTAAAAAAAAAAAGTCATTAATTAATTAAATTATCAAACTCACAGAAAATAGAATAGAGGCTTTTAGGAGCTGGGAGGTCTGAGAAATGAAGAGTTTTGTTTAATAGGCATAAAGTTTCAATTATGTAGATAAATAATTTCTAGAGGTCTGCTGTACAACAAAATGCCTATACTTAATAGTATGTTGTGCACTTCAGACTTAAGAGGGTGGATTGCACGTTGTGTTACTAACACACACATACACACACAAAACAAGGGATACTTAAAAACTTTGAGATATGTTGCATATGTTTATGGTTTTGATTTTGGTGATGGATCACAGATATTTGCATTTCCAACACCCATAAAATTAGTACACATTAAATATATGCAGTTCTTTATATATTAACGACACCTCAATTAAAGTTGTAAAAATAATGAATGAATGGGTGGAATTTAAATTTTATTCAATATTTGGGAGACTTGGTCTTATTGAGGTCATTTTCCATCAAGAGGTGTGGATTCATTACCCTTCTGTCTCTTCATTGCCTATCTGTAAACTTTATCCCTGGTGTTCTTTTTTAAAATTTAGTCAATATTTCTTACGGCATTTTTATTTTGCCAAGGGTTTCTCCTTGTCCCAACATGACAAAGGTATTTTCTTATATACTTTTCATTAAATTTCTTTAGGTTTAGAGTTTTATATGTATCACTTACATCTTTCAACCATCTGGAGGTCACTTAAACATAGGAATAAAGACAGGGATAACATTTATTTGTCTTCATGAAGTGACATAATTTCCTAAGCCATCTATTAAAATTTTTCTTAGCGACTTTTGGTTTGATTTTATGTCAAGCTTCCACTTGTACTCTGATCTGTTTCTGACCCTTCTATTGTGTTACATTAATCTATGTGTCTCACTCCACATCAGTAACACGCTGCATTTTTTGCTTCTTCGCTTTTAATTTGTACTGACTATGGTTCTGTAGCAAGTTGTGTTCTCTATTCCATCAAGTGCCCTCTCTGATCTTTTTTTCAGCAAGTGACTTAGTGACTCAGGGGCATTTATTTTTCTAAATAACATTTAGAATATTTTTGCTGTGTTACACACAAATGTCTTGCTAAAAGTAAAATTATAATTTTGTGGATGTGATTGGACTTTAGTACAATACTTTCTCCACTCCCTATGTCTGCATGCTTCAATAACTGATCTATTGTTGAGACCCTTCTTGTGCTTTAAACAAATGTGTACATTAGAACTGGAGAATCTGAAGATCTTACCATTAAAGCCACATTCAGAAGACTGTCATACCAAGGGGAAAATACGAAGAGAGATGAGTCCTTTTATTACTGCTTAAGTAATAAGGTCAGAGTTTAATGTTGGTTGTGGAATGCTTACTTTGTGTTTGATAAATACATCTGGGAAGCACTTGATATTTTGGTAAAATAGGTATAACATTTTCTGTTTTCTAGGTTTTTCTACACATTACTGGATTTTCTGTTTCTTTGATGTTTTAAATGCTATCTCCACTGAACTTGCAGTGTTAAAAAGGGGATATAGAATCTGCTTCTCTGTGATTTTGGTTTTTAAAACATTGTTAGCACAAATTATGGCTAGAATGGAAACCATCCACTCTGATATGAAATATCCTTCATATTTGAAACTATATCATGCAATTTCTAACTGGCACCACTTTTATTTCTTTTTTTTTTTCAATGTTTATTTATTTTTGGGACAGAGAGAGACAGAGCATGAACGGGGGAGGGGCAGAGAGAGAGGGAGACACAGAATCGGAAACAGGCTCCAGGCTCTGAGCCATCAGCCCAGAGCCCGACGTGGGGCTCGAACTCACGGACCGCGAGATCGTGACCTGGCTGAAGTCCGACGCTTAACCGACTGCGCCACCCAGGCGCCCCTTATTTCTATAAAATCCATTCCTTTTGTTACCTTCACATTTGTCAGAGTTGTTCCTGGACATGTTTGATGAAGTATTTATGTATCTTTGTATCCTAACACAGCTATTTCCGAGGGACAGATTATAGGAGTTAGACTGCCCGTGTCTTTCTATTCTACATAGGTTAAGGTAGAGATGGGAACAAATACAAACAGAATGAGGGTTGGAAGAAATAAGTTCATGGTAAATCATGTCAAGAAAAATAAAAATCCAAAAACCAGGCTGGACAAAATTACATTTGCGCAAACATTTTAGAAAATGTTTGAAGCAAATGGTCATATCTACTCTGGGGAGAAATGAATCAGCACTCCACAAAGACATAAGGACACAGTGACGTATTTGTGGTAAAATAAGCAAGTAAGTAAGTAAATA
This sequence comes from Prionailurus viverrinus, assembly GCF_022837055.1. NCBI lineage: Eukaryota > Metazoa > Chordata > Mammalia > Carnivora > Felidae > Prionailurus > Prionailurus viverrinus. The sequence continues at coordinate 71,627,016 of NC_062564.1, forward strand.
AGTAAGTAAATAAATAAATAAATAAATAAATAATAGTGTTTGCCTGTTTTTATTAACTCCTTCTTCGTGGGAAATAATTGATTCAACTGTTTTTTGGGAAAAAAAGCTTTCATCATCACTTTTGGTTTTTATTATCAGGGACAATTTTTTTATTACCTTTTTGTTTTCTAAGGGTTCTTAACCTATGTGTTTTTACCTAATAAATACATATTTATACCTAAAATATAAAATGGCTGAAAAAATTGTATTAAATCTTCTTAAACCCTATATACCAAATACTTGCCTTGTGTCATCATAGCAATAGGTCTCTGCCTCCATATTGACAATAGAAGAATGGGAGTGGATCATATTAATGAAATCTTTCATTTTAAATTTAAAGAAAAATAGCATAGGAGATCGGGTAAAGCTTATGATGCAAACACTTGCTTCTTTCAGAGTATCCCTTTTTCTTGCTATGTTAAAAGACATCTCAGATACGAAACAGATAAAATATGATTATTGCCTCTAGAATAAGATACAGCATGCTTTTCAATTAAAAAATGTGAAATTGATGCATTTTCCATTTTTTTTCCTGTATAGCTATAAAAATAAGTGAAGACTAGAAAAATGAAAAAAAAAAAGGAAGGAAAATGTTGGTTTTGCATTAAATGAAATATTAGACCTTGTTAGTGCCAATAACCCTACTGTTTTTAAATTGTGGTCAATTATATTGATGATATACTTAATCTCATAGTTTGAAAATCACTCTGGACTTACATCCACTAAATACCATTTCTATGTAAATGACAGTCTACAAAACTTTGCTTTACAAAGTTTTAATGAAAAATACACTGCTTATTTTGAGTATATTAAAAAATAAGGTATAAGAAAAATCTATCTCTTCCCCAGACTCAACTGGAAATCCAAATCCTGGCTGTCTCTTGAGTCTCTCCACTTAAGAACTAACTTATCTGAATATTGCCCAAAATGGGTGAGGATATACAATGAGTCCATTTCGTTTCTAGCATTTCTTCTTACTATTAAAATCAATGTGTCAAAATATTTTAATTGCATACTGGGTGATAGATATCATAACCATGCATATTTATTTCTTATTGTAATTTTCCCCTGCCCTCTCATAACAATATGGCAGGCAAATGCTTGACTAATCAAATAGCTTTAGGTAACAAGTTAGAGTTTTTTCTCCTTACTGAAAAGCTATTAAATTGGTAAAATACAGAGATAATTTGGAGGACAAAAACAAAATAGAAAATGAACAGTGGTTCTTTTCATATGTTTTGAAGTTATAGTAATTGTCTTATAGCACTGTTAGCTTTGAATATCATTAAGAACGAATAATAGGGGCACCTGGGTGGCTCAGTTGCTTAAGTATTGGACTTTGGCTCAGGTCACTCACTGTCTTGTGGGTTTGTGGGTTCAAGACCCACATGGGGTTCTGTGCTCACAGGTCAGAGCCTGGAGCCTGCTTCGGATTCTGTGTCTCTCTGTTCCACCTCAGCTCATGCTATCTGTCTCTCTCTCAAAGCAAATAAATAAACATTTTTAAAAAAATGCATGATAACCAATACTTATTAGTAAGAAATATGCAAAATAGGAAGCAGCACCCCATACCCTCAAGAAATCTTTCTTCCATCTTTACTTTCCGCCAAATATGTTCTATCTTCATTTTTTTTCATGCTCAGCTATTTATAAAGAATATTCCAACTCATTTCACGCAGTTTCTTCTAAGTATTTTGCTCTTCATCTCTCATTGCACTGAAACTGCTCTTACATGAGTCACTATGATTTGGAATCATCAAATTTAATGACCTGTTTTGTGTACCAATCAATCTCTAGAGGCATTGACCCTGTTTAAACTGGGACCCAATCTATCACTTAAGACCCATTACTCACATAAAAATACTAAACAAGTTTCATCAATTTTATCCTTGCAGTATTTTCCTCATATCGTTTCCAATATTTCTATTTCCAATAAAAATGGCTCGATTTGAAACTCACCTGAATTACTATAAATAATCTCCTGGCTCATACTTCTGATTTCCTTCAGTTTTCCCCATTCTAAAAACAATTTATGAATATTGTTGGGATATAATGACAAATACTCTTGTGCAAAGTTTCTCATCCATGGCTTGAAATTTAGCTAATTCACTCAAATAATCCAAAATTTCAGTCAAAGAAAATGCTTGATTCAAACTATGTAACTCATGTCTTGCCCCCACAAGAAGAGATCTTACTTGTAAAACGACGGATAGAAATTTAATATTGTGCTTCTGTTTCTTTTATAAATATTAGTTATTTTAAAAGCCATAATGGTAACATGTCTGTTATATGAAATATACACAAAGAACAGATTAGAAGGTAATATACTAATATTTAGAAGTTAAAAAATAAAACTTAAAAATATGTTACAATGTATCTTTTTTTTGGCACAATTATGGATGCATTGCTTTTTCATAGCCAGGAGTAAAATATGCACATTCATTTAGATATTTTCAATGAGAAAATCTAATCATATAAGCTCTGATGCATCCACCAAGGGCACAAGGACACTGTACTGATTGAAGTTATTTATTGTTTTTACGTATTTTAAGTGGACTTTGTAAGAACAGAATTTGATTTTGAATATATGGAATAGTGGATTGAAAATCTCATTAGTATTCATAGAAATTGTCTAAGTTCCTGTCAGAAAACCTGTACAAATGTATTTTGGGAAAAGAGAATTATTTAACATATTCCGGCATCCATATATGTCTGTCTGTCTATCTATCTATCTATCTATCTATCTATTCTACTAAGCAATTTCCAATATAATTAAGTGTAAGTAGAGATTTTAAATGTTATATGGAGTAGATATTCTTTGGTAATTTTGCATTTTACTGATAATCCAAATTATCTATTCTATTACTTTGTATTACTATTAAAATATTGAAACACTTAAAACGTTTCAATATTATATTATCTTTAAAAATTGATTTAGCATTGAAGAAAGAAAAAAAAAGCCCTGAAACTCATTTCTTAATTTTATGAAAACTTCATTTTGAATGCTAAACATTCTTGTGTCTGTATTAATTTTCAAGCCCCCAAAATTACTAAGACTTCCAATGTTAACATTATCCCTTTATTTAAAAATGAATCCCTGAAAGTATGTAAACTCAATAGTTACTACAGGATTTATTTTGTTAATTTTACTAAAGCTTCCTAGATTAGCTCTCTTTTGATATTTTTTCTTTTCAATTCCTGTCTTCCTTCACTTTTCCAATGGCATACATTTTTGTTCATTCAACTATTAACCCCAGAAGTTCTAAGAAAAAAACAAAAAAAAAACATCCTTTGAGCCCTGCGTAGCATAGTAAAGAGTGGACCATACTTTTTGCTCGATGTTCTATAACTGAATGAGTTCAAACTCCTTTGTATGCATTCTAGGTAATGTTGAGTTCCATTTACTACAGTCTTTAAATGACAGATCACTTTCCTGAGTTTATATTTTCTTTTCTGTTGCTCATTTACTCAAAATGTTATGAGACTTTTGTATTAACAACCTGGCGGTATAAACTTCTCAGTTTGATCTATTATATAGGGATAAAGTTACCCTCAGAAAAAACTATTTTTCTTCTCACTACTCTAGTACTCACTGTTACCTTATGAAGAGAATCTCTAAGAATGATGAAAAGACAATTCAACATTTCACTGAATGATTATTTAGTTGACTATGTATACAAGAACTGATTGATTATAGGCTTGGCTATTTGAACTTAACTATACAACTTTTCCTTTCTATTTCTTCATAAAAGCAACAACATATCTTTGTGCAAGCCTGAGTATATTGCTTTATAAATCATTAGTGTAGAGAGCATACAGAAATCAACCACAAAATTGTGTCTTCCATTTAATGACTGATGTCATTAACCAATAACCAGAGGCCAAGTAAGTATATCCTTTATGTTTCTTCATAATTAATGTATGCAAAATATTGCTTAAAATGACCTATTTAAATACACTAAAAACTTTGAATAGTATAATTTAAATAGGTCATTTAAATACCATACAATTGTATGGTATTGGAATTATAACACAAAAAAAATCCGTTAAAAAACTGCATTGCAAGAATGGTATGGGCACAGGCAAAGGTAACAACTAGACAGGAGTATAGTTTTATGATTAGCAGATCTGGAGTTCCTTGGCACTTAATTTTTATGTATGCATGTATATTTGTACGTATGTATTACATATGCAAAAGAGTGCATAATTAATGTTTACAACAAAAAGAGTTTTGAGATAATTATATACCCATGAAATTATCACCACAGTCTTTGCCATGAATCTATCACCTCTAAAACTTTTACACACCCTCTTAATTATTATTACTGTTATTATTTATTTTTGTAGTAACACAACATAAGAGATTACCTTCTTCACAAATTTTTGCGTATAAAATACAGTATTGTTAACTATAGGAATTGTGTTGTACGGTAGATCTCTAGGACTTATTCATCTTGTATAACTGAAATTTTGTACTGTTTGGCGAATACCTCTCCATTTCCCCTCCCCCAGCCTCTGGCAACCGCTATTCTACTCTCTGCTTCTATGCATTTGACTATTTTAAATTCATAATATGAGTGAAGTGATACAGTATTTGTCTTTTTTGTTACTGCTCATTTCAGTTAGCGTACATAATATTCTCCAGGTTCATCCAGGTTGCTGCATATGATAAGATTTTTTTTTAAGGCTGAACAGTGTTCTATTAATGTAAATACTACATGTTCTTTATTCATTCATCCCTTGAAGATCATTTAGATCGCTTCCATGTCTTGGATATAGTGAATAATGCTGCAATGAACATGAGAGTGCAGATATCTCTTCAAGAAATTGATTTCAATTTCTTTCAATATAGCATGGTTCTGGCATAAAAAGATACATAAGCCAATGGAACAGAACAGAGTCTAGAAATAAACCCATATATATATGGTCAACTGATCTTAAACAAGGGTTCCAAGAGTACACAATGGGGAAAGGAAAGTTTTTTCAATAAATGGTACTGAGGAAGTTGGTTATCCACATGCAATAATAATAATAATAATAACAATAATAACAGGTCCCTTATCTTACACCATACACAAAAACCAATTTAGAATACACTAAAGACTTAGATGAGAGACCCAAAGCCATAAAGCAACTAGAAGAAAGCTCTTAGGGAAAAAGCTTCTTGACACTGGCCTCAGCAATTTCTTGGACATTACGCCGAAAGTACAGACAACAAAAACAAAAATAGATGAATGGGATTATGTTAAGCTAAAAAGTTTCTGTACAGCAGAGAAAAAGAGAAACGAAAGGAAAAAACAACCTATGCAATGGGAGAAAATATTTGCAAGCCACTGAACTGTTAAAGCATTAATATTCAAAATATATAAGGAATTCCTGTAATTCAATAGTATAAAACAAAATAACTCAGTTAAAAAGTGGGAAAAGGAGCTGAAAAGGTATTTCTCCAAAGAAGACACACAAAGGGTCAACAGTTACATCAAAGGATTCTTAACATTCTTTGGTGCGAACCAAAACCACAATGAGATATTCCTTCACACCTATTAGATTAGCTATCATCAGAAAAACAACAAACAAAAAATCTTGGAGAGGATGGGGGAGGGGAACACCTCTTCTACACTGTTGGTAGTAAGGTAAATTGATGCAACGACTATGGAAAACAGTATGGCTATTCCTCGAAAACCTACTGAAGCTACTAAAAAGCAAAATAGCCTTATAGACATTGTCTTTAATGCATAGAAGGCTGAAGAGGTTTCCACTACTGGTAAGTTTAATCATATATATGGAGTTTTAATAATAAGTCATCAACCTGCTGATGACGGCACACACCACATATTTTTCCTGTAAAATTTCTTAGGAAATGATACTAAAAACAAAATAGTAGGATAAACCATGTATCTTTGCACATTTACACATTCCAAATGAAATTGTACCCTTTTCTTCCAGATGTCTTGTGAAGCTCCATGGAACAGATGTTCAAATATCTGTTTTGTTCCTGCAACTTTTGAGATTCTCTCTTATACTGGTGGTTTCCCAACGAATGCCAAGTTTCTTCAGGATAGGGTTTCTAAACTTATATGAGTTGGCCATAAAGATAGAACTTTGCTAATTCTATATATTACACATACGGACTAGGAATTTGAGATCATACTAATGTGGACTTTTTGTCTAGTAAATAAGTTAATTTTCAATGCAAGAGAATTCAGATTTACCTTTACATATCATAAGTAAGAGCTACCATTTGTTGTGTACCTACTATGCACCAGATACAGAAGCTTCTCAAATTCCATTCTCATGACTCTGTGAAGTAAGGGTTATTATTTTGTATTTTATTATTGACACAACTGGAGTTCAAAAGGAAAAAATAACTTATCTAAGGCTAAACAGCCACTGTCAAATCTACCTGACTCAACGTTTTAACTCTTGCCTGTATACCTTGGTTTATGTCTTCCACAAAGCTGTATTCCAGAACATGTTTATCCTAACTCTGAAATGTCTCTTCATATTTCTGCTGAGGCCTTGGAGGAACTTCAGAGACAAATACTCTGTCACGTATATAGAAGGATAATAAGAAAAAATTAAAGTAGATGAGAATCAAAGTAACCTCCCTTCCTCCCTCCCACCCCCCCTTTTTTAAAATAATTGCCAGATGGAAGAACATATTTCAGAGTAAAAGTCAATGAGACCAGCTACTAGAACTAACATATTGCCAACAATGCCCACTGACTTGCCAATAACAAGAGTCCCCACAAGAAGGGACCTGCCAATAAGACTTAGAACATGAAAGGGAAGAATATATTTGTCTTCTGAGACAGACTTGTTCCCAAAAGAAAAAGAGCAAAGCAGAGCTATAAATGCTAGTTCTTGCCTAATATCTCTAAAGGAAGACTGAGTGAAAGGGCAGAATTTAGCCAAGAGTATATTTAGAGAAGTTCCCAGGCTAAAAAAACCAGAGAACTAAAAAGAAGCAATCCCTTTTAAAAATATACTTTTTCACATCAAATGTTAAAAATAGCAATATAGGTAGATAATTAAATTTCATTAACCAATTATTTACTGATTATTTCTTTTATTGACTAAAAATCAGTGTAAGTTTAAGTAAAACAAGTTCTCATCTTCCTATGAAATTATTTTCAGCATTTGCTCTGAATAAAATACCGTGACCGGGAGATAGGAAGAAATGAAATTAAAAAAAAAAAAATACATTGGATGAGCCAGCAAAGATGTTACGTTAGACACGAATCTAAATATTGCTTCTAGCTCAAATATAATAGGCTAAGTAAATTGGTGATGAGAGTTTCCCGTAGTATTAGTTAAATGGGTGTTCTTTGACAAGTCACTGTTGCCTCGCTAGGACTTGATTCTTCCCTATCATTCTAGAAGGCACATCCCATTTAAATGGTACATCCCGAATAAGTGTGTGTGTCTGTGGTGGTGGTGATGGTGGCGGGTGGCAGAAGTAAATTGTGTTACTTCTGTCCCTTTAGGAAATGAAGCGCATGAAGTCTCCTGGATAGTTTTCATTTTATAGATGTTTTTTCTTTGTGTGTCCGTTTGTTCGTTTTTTCCTCGTTGGGATTTCTAACCACCTGTCACATACCTCCCCAGTTAAGAGAGCATGTGCAATGCCCTTGATTCTCATATGGATTGGGTGTTCGTTTTGCCCTTTAGATCTGTCTAGGTGAGAAATGCACTGGAAACTGCTGATCAGGCCATACGAATGTATAACTTCCTCCCAAATAGTTTGCTATAAATAGTTTGCTCCAGGAGGCCCCGAATATACACTTAGTTGAAACACTGTGTAAGTGTTAAGAAACACTCATGAGGACATAGAAGTTACACATAGTAATGGTGGGATGACTCACATGAGGTTGTGGAGAGCCATAAAACCAAAAGTTTGCTTTTCATGTAGGGACATGTTTAAGTCTCCATCTCCTGTGTGCAATGATTTTGTTTCAGACAGATGCCAAGTTACTCTTCTATATTTGGATTCGAAAACAACTGACCAGCAGGTAACAAACTTGCAAAAAATAAAACTGATTACTTCTTTATGTTAAGGCTGTTTCAGGAGTTACCGATGTTAACAACCCTTAACCAATTCTCAAAATTAAATGACCAGACCCGTAATGATGGTTTTGCCTATGATGGAATTAGAGATGAAATAAAGGGTAAGAAGTGCCATCCGGCTTGTAGGTGGAGAGTCTGTCAAAGACACTTTCTTTGCCTTCCTTCCGCTGGGAAAATATTTTAATTTTTGGAAACTCTTTGTCCATATGTTGCATAATTTTATAAATATCTTAGTACAGAAACCTAGAGCAGGAGAGGATAATGCACATGCACTCAAACGTGCACACACACACACACACACACAGAAGAAAAAAAAGGACCATATTTTAATGATTTTTTTTTTAGATTTGCCGAGTACAACAGTTTTTTATGCTATCAAATTTAGTTGTTGATGTCATAAGAATAACATAATGATATTCAAATTTCAAGTAAGATATTGATTTTTTAAATTTTTTTTAAAGTTTATTTATTTTTGAGACAGAGAGAGACAGAGCATGAACGGGGGAGGGGCAGAGAGAGAGGGAGACACAGAATCTGAAACAGGCTCCAGACTCCGAGCTGTCAGCACAGAGCCCGACGCGGGGCTCGAACTCACGGACCGTGAGATCATGACCTGAGCTGAAGTCGGATGCTTAGCCGACCAAGCCACCCAGGCACCCCAAGATATTGATTTTGACAAAGCATTTGGTTATATGTTGAACTTTGTCAGTGCTGAGGAACAACATAAAGAACTCCACTGTAGCTATTTTTTGGTGAAGTTTAATTGTGCAGGCCACAAACAAGATGTGTTATTAAGTTGAAGAAGGAAAGGAAAAATTGATTTGTGAATAAATAAATAGGCACTAGTTAAAGGGAAGCTGTATGCAATCTCAAGCTACTTTTTTTTATTTAGGAAAACAAAATATTTAGCTGAAAGAATTTCATATTCCGTTTCCACTCAGAGAACATATAAATGTTTCTCTGACATCCGTCAATTTCTCGGACATGTTTTGTAAAAATAATGCCTTTAAAATTGCAAAACATAAAATGCAAATGGTTTCACATAGCTTGAATGGGTTTTGCTGTGTATATATGTTTTATAAAGACTTGTTATTATTGTTGACAAGAAGAAAATTTATGGAAAGATAAGATTTTGGGAGTGCCTGGGTGGCTCAGTTGGTTGAGCATCTGACTCTTGGTTTTGGCTCTGCTCAGGATCCCAGGGGTCATGTGATTAAGTCCGGAGTCTGCTTAAGATTCCCCCTCTTTCTCTCTCCCTTTGTCTCTCTCCCCTGCTCGGGCTCTCTCCTTCTCCAAAAAATTTAAAATATTTGAAAAATAAATAAAAGAAAAAAGAAAAGTATGTTTCTTTTTTAAATTTTCATTTATTTATTTTGAGAGAGAGTGAAAGAGTGGGAGCCGGGGAGGAGCAGGGAGAGAGAGAAAGAAAATCCGAAGCAGGCTCCATGTTGTCAGCACAGAGCCCAATGTGGGGCTTGACTCTGCAAACCATGAGATCATTACCTGGGCCAAAGTCAAGAGTCAGACGTTTAATCGACTGAGCCCCCCAAGGTGCCCCAGGAGGGTAGGATTTCTAATTCTAAGATCATTTTCACAGTAAACATTGTTATTGGAGAAATAAAATGTTTATTAATAAAAGTAGGTATAACAGAACTCAAAAGGAGAGAACTAGAAATACCATCCAAACACACAGTAAATATTTATTTTTATGTCTTGTCAGGTAAAAACCGGGATAACTCTTCAGTGGTGCCCAAAACAGTATGATTCCATGGTATTGGCAGATGACAGTTTTGCACCAATAACCCAGGGAGATTCTTAGGACAAATTCCTCTGTCCTAAGAGGGGGGGGGGGGGGGAATGGATAATACAAATCACTCACCTATTCATCAACACAGTGAAAATCTGTACATATTTTACAAGCCTGTTTTCTACTTTGTGGAGGGAGTTTTTATCGCTGTTTGAAGTTTCTCTGTAGAGGTTAGTTCTTCTTCCTCCAGATTAAGCCTCTTGAAAAGGATGTAACGACATCATGTGCCTTTTTCTGAGAAGGAACAGAGTGGCATGATATTTAGACATGATCAGCTTTAGGAGCAGAAATCAAGAACATTGTTTTGTTTTTTTTCAAAATTATGCTTATATTTGAATATAAGCAACTATGTACTTAATAATCAATAAAACAAGTTAATTAATTTAAATTATAAGCATCAGTAGGAAAAGAAAACTACCAAGTAAAACAAGGAACAAAACATCAGAAATAGCCTATCATGTATTTTGTGGGTAATACTTGACCCTTTTTCATTAGGTTCCTCTTCACCATGTATGGCCTGTGCTCTATTTAAACCTGTTTTCATTTGCACTGTATTAGTGAGTAGCAGATTCTGATTTCAAGTGCCTTATACTTTTTGTTTTTCAGAAGATTTTTTTAAATTAATTTTTTTTTAATGTCTATTTATTTTTGACAGAGGGAGAGAGAGCGCATGAGCGGGGGAGGGGCAGAGAGAGAGGGAGACAGAGAATCTGAAGCAGGCTCCAGGCTCTGAGCTGTCAGCACAGAGCCTGACGCAGGGCTGGAACTCACAGACGAGAGATCATGACCTGAGCTGAAGTCAGCCGCTCAACCGACTGAGCCACCCAGGCACCCCGGTTTTCAGAAGATTTTATGTTTAATTCAAGACGTTCTTTCTGCAGTGAGTTTTTATTCTAATATGATCTCATCCTTCTGTGTTAGCCTTTTAATGAAGGAACATGTATTATCAACCAAAAACTGTCAGGACACAGTAAAGACTTTTAAGCAACATATATATTATTCCAAAATCCATTTATTCTTCCGCTTACCTATGACCTCTCTAAGGTCTTTATGAAAGAGGAAAATATATTAGCTAATCATTAATGAATAGTCTTAAAAGAAGACATTTGAAGATGTAAAGTTTAATAAAGCAAAGGATAGTATAGCAGTGGTATTCCTAATTAGAAAGGTAGATCCATTCAAGGGAATTCACAAAGGGAAGGAAGTATATTCACATGAGGGAAGTGTATTCACATAACACCTAAAGGAGATATCTTGCCTACTCTGGAGACACAGCTTGTTGCATAAGCCTAAAACATAGCAATTTCCAGATTCTATTTCTAAAATCCTTCCAATAGTCATTTGATGTCAGGTTTATTCTTCCCAAGGAATCTGATAGGATGGGATTCCACCTTTGTAGACACATTAATAATCTCCATTGTGATGATTAGGAACTATACAGATTCACATGATAGGGATAAGGATGGCTTAATTTTTTTTTCAATTAAGTTGTTTCTTGGATGAAAACTTATTTAATAAAATACAGTACGTGAGAATGAATATTATAAACGCTTGATGCATTTTGGAAAATATAACTGAATTTTTAAAGTTAAAATGTAATATGTAAAATTAAGGAAAAAAATCAGGTTAATTTAATGTCTTTCCATCGACCATAGAAGCAATTTGACATCAGGAACAATGGTAAGTTAATTATAGGTTTTGAAAAATAGGGATAGATTTAAGACAAGCGTGGCAAAGTCTCAGTTAGTTTTCTATACAAGTACCGACTTTTTTTGAGATTGCAAAGAACTCTTGTCCATAACAATCACATTTTTAATTGCCTTAACAACAGCCACAGTAGGTTTAGAGGGATTAATTGGTACCGGAAAAAAAAAAATACTTTTGGAATAATGTTGTGCACACAGGTTGAATTCCAGCATGTAGTCAATATAGGCTTCATTATAATTAAAAATAAATTGCAAATATTTATATAAAATTTACTCTATGCCAGTGATTACTCCAAGTGTTTGATATATTAGCTCACAAAAGACCTGAAAGGTAGGTACTGTTATTTTTCTCGTTATATTGATTTGGTAAGAGAGACGGAGAGAGGTCAACTAACTTGCCATTAAGTGCAGACTTACGATTCAAAAACAAAGACTCTTGTTTGAATGCTTCTGTTCTTAAACTCCATGCTATGCTTCCTATGAATTTATTTTTTTTCTTTATTTTGGCAGTGATTCCAGTGGAAATGTATTAATAAGACAACGTTTAGTTTCATAAAGACCATTTATTTATCATGAACAAGCTGATGAATGACTGAATGAATATATTGAAAGGCTAAATAATTACAAAGACAGATGTTTGAGATAAAGGAATCTGGTTTAATACCAGTACCAGAATTATAGCATGAGCTCTTTGGACCGGCTTCCCTAAGAAAGAATCATAACTTTTTGATTGTGTATTAACAATACAAATTTATTTTCCGGAAATTATTTTAAGTGTATACAATAAATGAAGAAACATTGATTCAGGAAAATCTACTAAATCTTGGTAAGAGCGTCCAGTAGGACTTGAGTCACAACTCACCTCCCACACACACATACGTAGCTCAGACTAATGGAAGCTCCACTTGGAGACAATGTGGTCAAGAAAACGGGACTCCCTTTCTGTCCAGCTCCCAGTTAAGGGCTCTGATATCTCTTTGGGATGGGTGACGAGCCAGCATCTCTTACTCCCCCAGCTGCATGTTGTAAAGGCGAAATTCCATGTGAATGAGGCCAAGAGGCCAGGAACTCCTTTTCTCCACCCAGACTTGACTCATGAACTAGAGGCTTACCACAGGTGTGGAAGGCCAAAAATACTGGGGTTTTGATCACCCTTACCACAACTTACTCATAGGGTGGAGGTTCCATATTGGGTAAGATCATCTGAAAGTACTAGAAGTTACTTTCCCCACACAGCCCTCCAATCACAAACCGAGTGTGCTACTCTGAGAGTAGTGGGTCACCATTACCGAACCAAAGTGGGTAAGCTATTTGGTGAGTTACAGACCTAGACTGCACTAGGTAGAGTTGTCTCACAACTTACTTTGTAAGGCTGTGACTCCCCCAACAGTGGTATACAGGCTCCTTTTATTAGGGTTTGGGATGAATATTGAGAGGGGGAGTCCACACTATCACATATAATGGGCAGACATAAAGTTGCACAGTGCACTCAAATACTATGCCTATATGTATACGTATACATATATGTATATGTATATGTATGTATGTGTATATATATATATATATATATATATATAGTATGTTATGTTAATGAAGCTTATGCCTCTGCTAGGGTAGGGATTTTAACTTTATTATAAGGCTGCGGTAACCGTCCAGCACTTTTTAATTCATCTGCACAGGCGTCCTCCTGGGGTCCTATTCAGAAATGTTTCTTTTTTTCTTCCAGCAATTCCTAGTAAGTTTCTAAAAGATAAAATTGATAGGCAGAAGCTTCTAGGAGTTTCCTGAGTTTGGCAGGTCTCACTGGTGACGACTATTTACTTGCCTCCTCTTCCTGAGCAGTGGCTCAGAGAAGCTGTTCAGTGGGAGAGTCATACCGTAAGATCAAGCTTCAAAGCTTTGCCCAAAATAATGCATTTAATTGAAGAATTGTGGGGAAGCTCAAGCCTAACAGCACCCCCTGAAACAATGGATATTTGTGAATGTTTTGGTGGTCAGCGATTAAGAATAAGCTACCGCTACGTGAGAGCGACAGCTAAACCATAGGCCAGCTAGTTTAGACCTCCTGTTGTCAAAACAAACCTCAAAGACTGGCCCACCAAATTATCCCTGCAAAGGACCCAAATCTGATTGGATTGGACTGGAGCAGTTTATGTCTCAGGGCAGGGCCAGAAACAATAAGACAATCAGTGACCAAATAGTGGAGCCTAACACCTGGGTGTGAACACAATAAAGGCTGATGGTATAATGGAGAGATCAGGGAAAGAAAAAATCAAAAGGGCCCCCGCTAAAACCATTGCCCTTGAAGGCTGACTGTGCACTAAGCCCAAAGTTGAGCCCTCTGAGGCGTGACACCAGAGAATTCACACTGAAGGGGGAAAATAAAAATCACTAAAATTCTCTGACCAAGTTACTAAATAAATGAGCAAATAGATACCAGCAACAATTCATGGGAGGGTGGAAGTGGAGGGAATTATCAGCCCCTGGTGTTGCAAAAAATTTTTAAATGCCCATTTCTAAAATAAATATAGAGCATGGGAAGAAATTGAAATATATGATCTATACACACGAAAAAAAAAAAAAAAAAGACAAGAGAAACGGTGGGATTTACCAGGCAAACACTGTGAAGCAGCCTTTATAAATAGGTCCAATGAGCTAAAGGAAGTTGTGTTTGAAAAAAGTATGTCAATTATACTTCAATTAAAAAAAAAATAGAAGATGTAAAACAGCTCCACCTTTCCATTGAATGCAGGAATTCCCTTTAAGTTCCACAAGAACTATCAAAACAAATTATTTCTAAGCATAAATAAGTTAATATTTTTTAGTGCCCAAATGTTGCCTTTTATTTTAACTCTGAATTTTTTTTTTATGTTTATTTATTTATTTTGAGAGAGAGAATCCCAAGCAGACTATGCTGTCAGTGCTGACCCTGACCTGTGGCTCGATCTCAGAACAGGGAGATCATGACCTGAGCTGAAATCAAGAACCCACCCAGACCCTTCTTATCTCTGTGTTTTAAGGATGGGGAAATTTTAACTTACCTAATAGCCTGGCACTCCCCCTATTTTCAGTGAGGGAAACTGGAGTATAGGAGACGTTTCTGCACAATAGAAGTTAAAACACAATAAATCTGAGCAATATTGTCTGAAAAAGAAACCTTTGTAAAATGCATGCTTCTTAAATATTGTTCAGCTCACTGGCAATCTGTAGAGGAGATCTGGAGAAATCTCGGACCCATGTACATACAGAAGGCCTGTATCTGCTACTCTGTCACTTGGGGTAGCACCTTTCCTCTTGTTCTTCATTAATAACCATAATTATGGCTGGAATCCTTTACCTGGTATCCTCTGGTCCCCACTGAATCTTATCAAGAGAATCCTCTCATTTTTTTCCTTTGAGCTGCATCATTTTTTTTCTTGTATCTTCATAAAAAAGGAAAAACAAGCACATTGCTCTTCCCAGGCCAGATAAAAAGCACCCCTCCAAACCACTTCCTATAACCTTTTTTTTTTTTCCTCTTAATCTACGCACTCTCTGCATTCTTAGACAATTCTTGTGGACTGTCGGTTATTTCCTCTGTGAATTTAGTCCAATCTGATGTCTGACCTAAGGACTAAACTTAGGCTCATGCTATTATTTCAAGCATGGGAAGTCATGAAATGTGCCTGTTTTTGTCTTAGACCAGAAAACACAAACTCAGATTCTAATTTTTTTTTCATGTGACTGGTAAAAAGTTCTTCTAATTCTGTTTCTTTGCTCACTTTCATGTTAATATCACTGCTGGGAAGTTTTCTTCCCATAATCTCACCGAAACATGCGAAAAGTTCCAACAAATAAGAAAAAAAAAAAAAAAGCAAATCAACAAACCCCACTTTGCTCTTTGCTTCTACTTACTTTATAAAATGACTGTATATTTGTGTGAAGTAAGGTCTTTCTTATGCCTTTAATGTCAACATGTAATGTTAAAAATAAATAAGAAAATAGAGGAGCAAAGTTTCTGGTTAAATATTTTTAACCAGTTTGTCTGTTTTGTTTTGTTTTGTTTTTGATTTTACTGAACTTCATTGGGACCTTAAAAGTAAATCAAATTTGGATGCCTCACTGCCATAGTTTTATTACTCTGGATTGCTCTAATCTTTCCTCAGTTATAAATAACAGCTCATTAGTTACCAGGACTATTTTTTTCCTGTTGACTTAGAAGATCATAGCAATACTCATTCTTTTTAAGTTTGCGTTACCCTGACTTTAAGGGCCTACTGTTTCATAAAATGGGACTTCATGTACAGGCATGTACACCTAAACAGGCAGAACCATTTCCTAAGATGTACAAATGTCCTTGCCCATCATTTAACATTGCAGCATTTCATATGTCTTCTGGTTTCCTAAACAGATTTCTCAAATTTCCATTTCTCTCAATTACTGTACCAACAATTTTCACTGAGAACACAGATCCTTAGTCTCATATGAGTAAAAGAGACTGTAGTGACACTAGAGAAATGTGACTCAAATGTTATTTCTGGGTCTTTAAGTTGAAATGTTCACAAAAATCCCTTTTAATACATTAAAAAAGGTTTTCTTATGGTTTTTCTGAGGGAAATCACACAAGGGTTAAATCCTGTTGTCTTAGCTTTTCTTCTCCATTTGCACAATGTCAACTGCTATATTAATAGGAATGATTACTACCCTGACCTCCAATTTGGCCAGTTCTTATAAATAAAGGGTGTGACTGTGTTCCAACAAAACTCCCAAAAACAGCAGTGGGCCAGAGTTGGTGTGCAGGCCATACTTCGCCTATCTGTGAGAGACACAAACATTCAGTAGACATTGGAGGGCATACAAAAAGTAGACATTTCTAATCTCAAAACACTTACAAGCTGGTGACAAACTACAGAAATAACTTACCACTTTATACTAAGTTCCAAATGAAGGATGGGGAGAATGTCAAAGGCCAGACTTAGCAAATAAGATAATGCATGTGGCAGAACTTCTCGAAATGGGGAAGAGTGAAAATATAATGTTGTTATGGTTTAGCCATCATTGCTATCCGCATTTAATTCTCAAAAAGTTTAACTATATTGGCAAATTTCTTAAAAAAGACCCATGAGGGGCGCCTGGGTGGCGCAGTCGGTTGGGCTTCCGACTTCAGCCAGGTCACGATCTCGCGGTCCGGGAGTTCGAGCCCCGCGTCGGGCTCTGGGCTAATGGCTCAGAGCCTGGAGCCTGTTTCCGATTCTGTGTCTCCCTCTCTCTCTGCCCCTCCCCCGTTCATGCTCTGTCTCTCTCTGTCCCAAAAATAAATAAACGTTGAAAAAAAAATTTTTTTTAAAAGACCCATGAAAATAAGATTTTTGATTATTGAGTTCTACTGGTTAATCATCATTCATTTTTTGACAAATGCTTTTAATGTTTACTTATTTTTGAGAAAGAGAGAGAGAGAGTGCAAGCAGAGGAAGGGCAGAGAGAGGGAGACCCAAAATCCAAAGCCAGCTCCAGGCTCCAAGCTGTCAGCACAGAGCCCAATGAGGGGCTCCAACTCACAAACTGTAAGATCATGAATTGAGCCGAAGCAGGACGCTTAACCGACTGAGCCACCCAGGCACCCCAATCAGCATCCATTTTGTAGCTGGTCTATTTATAATTTTATTTGACAATTCTCAATTTTGTGCCATTCTTGGTAATCATGTTCGTTTCTTAGAACTGTATTATTTATTTACTTACTTTCCTTGCCACAAAATTATAATTTCAAAATAGAATCTCCTGTGCTTTAAACTACCCTCGCTTTTCCACTTTTGGGACAGCTTATTGTAAAGTCTATCCAAACCAAAAAAAAAAAAAAAAAAAAAAAGGTTGTGTTTCTTTTCTCGCTAAATTATTTATCCCTGTACTGTAAGAAAATGGGCACTTCTTTCACACAGGTTAATTATAGCTCCAAAGCCAAATAAGTCCAAGAAGACAATTTTCATTAAATTCACGAACTTTTGCCTCAGCTACCTTTGTTATTGAATGTCATTACCTGAATTATTGGCAATGGTGGTTTGGTTCTTTGCTTTCGCTAAGAGGTATGGCTTTAATACACTGGGTAAAAGATAATGAACAAAAATAATGTTTAAAAATTACTGCAGCAGGAAGTACGCAAAGCAAAATATATTTTTAGTCTGAAAGGGCTACGGTACTTACAGTTTGTGGGAACTGGTGCACTGTAAGGTCACATAAGCACACATGGGAAGACTAACTATGAAAGAAGCCACAGTTACGTCTCTTGTGTGATCTCAGGAGATGTGCATTCGCACCTTTTTAAATTTACAGAGGAAGAAAGAGTGTGGTCTTTGTTTTTAACATGATGGATTTGTTTACATCCATACTTGAATAAAAAACTGAGCCTGATATACTTAGCTACCAAAGGGGAGGAAAATTAATGTGAAGAAAATAATTCATTCCTTCAGCACAAGTAAGTCTTTTCTGTGATGTGGCTGTCACAAGAAGGTTGAGGAATGAAGAAATGAGGGTCTATTTAACATGTTCTGTAAGTATGATGCTTTGTGTCTCTGGAGGAGGAAAATAATTAGGGAAGCAGAAAACCGAAATAAAACAAACACAAAAACCAACAAAAAACAAAAAGCAACAACAACAAAAAAACCACCTCTGAGATGAATTTCTGTGATGAATTCCCACATATCTAAACCATATCCTTTCTCTAAAGTTTTTTTTCTATCTTTTGCTTTGAGGTCTGACACATTGGCCTTCTGATTAATGTGACGAAGAAGCCATTCATGTGCCAAAGTACAGCTCCTTAGTTTTAATGAAGGAGAGTCAAGCAAAAATCTTTTCTTGCAACTCAGAACGGAAGAAACGTTTTAATCATACGTGAGCAAAAGGAGAGCACCATTATAACTCTTTGATTATTTGTAATGCTGTGGAGAGCTTATCCTTCGACGTACAGTATCTTGAACATCCCTACTCTGAACATCACAACTCGATTTTTTTTTGCCAGAATGAACACAAATGGCATTTGCACTTCTGCGAAGAGGAAGTTTAACCCCAAATCCTTTCCTTGTCTACAGTTTTCCCAAGGCTCAACTTATCCCAATTTAATGTAAACACAGCTCCGGCTAAACAATCGAAGTTTGTTCTCACGCAGTGCTCCTGTTGATTCAGCTATGAGTCTGTCACCCTGGTGTCATTGAATGGCATGGCTGCCTTTGAAAGCTGACAAGAACGTGTCTTTACCTTTATGTATTCTAGGCCCTGCTTTCATAGCTAACCACATTTTTGGCAAGAAAGCACATTTAATTTGGCTCATATTTCTCCAATCATTATCAAAATTACTTCTCAAATGCCAGTGATAGATGATTTGCTGCTCTTTTAAATCTGGAATGTGACCAGGGCTCCATAGGAGATTAGGAAAAAAAGGGGAAAAAATCAAAATGCAGCATGTTTTCTGTTTGTATCAGTTCATAATAGTTTACCAAAACATTGAACCTCAGTTCAGAAATTCAGCATCAATTTTCATAACTAAAAACTGACAACTTCCTAAAATAAGAAATTCTTTCATATCTTTCTCTGTTTCTTCCTATGCATCCACATGATATATTAAAAAACTCTGGAAAAGTAAGGCATTTATGAAAGATGTTCAATAAATAACATGATAATTAATTCACTATTTGGTTATTGGGCAAACTAAAGCAATCTGAATAATTGTTACATTTTGGAGCAATCTGATCAATCCAAATACCATAAAATATTTAGGTGGCAATCAGATTGTAGTCCTTGGGGAAATCTTTGTACATCAGCATCAGGATACCTTAAGCTGTCTAATCAAAGCATGTTTGATCCTTGAAGATGTTCTCATAAACGTGTGCATTTGAATTTATGTGTATAGTGAAACTGTATCTTCAAATCTGTAGCTGTCACTAGGAAAGAAATCTTCGGTGTTACAATGTGTCATTATTCTAGCAAGCTATAGTCAATAACTGATGAGTAAAAATGACTATACGTTTTATAACTCTAATATGAAAGAAGCATTAATTCTCGGTCAACTTATGGTTGAATTGAATGGTTAAATGGCAGCATGCTCATATCGGATAAGATTGCATAATGTATTCCAATTTGTTTGCAGACAATTTCGGAAAGGGAATTCTCAAGAAAGACTAAATAATCATGATTACATAGTAAAGAGATTTTGTTCACAGCTGGATAATCATGTCGGTGCATAAAGCCACATGTGCCATCTAGACTCTCAGATATACTTCTGAATCTTTTCCAATTTAGCCAGAAGAACAGAGACCTCCTTGGAAATATAACTGTATATATTTTTTTGCTTAAGAAAAAAAAATAGACAGGAGCCTGGGTGGCTCAGTCAGATAAACGTCCAACTCTTGATTTCAGCTCAGGTCATGATCTCAAGATCATGAGATCCAGTCTCGCGTTGGACTCCACACTGAGCATGGAGCCTGCTTGACATTCTCTCTCTCTCTCTCTCTCTCTCTCTCTCTCTCTCTGTCTCTCTCTCTCCCTCCCTCTGCTCCTCCTCCTACTAAGGAGCAGTCTCCCGGCTTATTCCTGCTTAAGGATCCTCCTGCTTAAGGATCAATTAGATTGATCTCTTTATCTACTTCTCTATCTGTTAGTAGAATATCAGTTCATAATGCATTAACTGAGCACCCACTAAGTGCAATTCTCTCACTGAAAGAACACGATTTAAAGTCAGGAAAAAACACTTAAATCTGCCACTCAGAGACTTTGTTTTCTTGAAAAAATCTGTTCGTATTTTTCAATTTCCCCGTCTATATAATGCACATAGTACTGATTCTTCATCTTCTTATTGACATCATTGAAGATATAGATCAAAGCATTTGTAAAACATAAATTGCTAGTTATATTGCTACCTAATTCAAGGTACACTTAAATTGACAGCTGACATACTGAGACCTTCGTTATCTAATGCTAAAACATCCTTTTCATCCAAATTCCTGAAGCTATCTGTTTTTTTAGTTGTAATAATTTGCTTTCAATATCCTCTATATGCACTAGTTTTAAATCATCTTTTATTATCATATATAAAATATACTCAAAAAAAACCTGACTTAATGAATAACTGTAATGTCAACATCCATATAACCATCACCCATGTCAAGAAATAAAATCATGTATCTTACTCCAAACACAAATCCATAAAAGCTCTCTTCCCAGAAGCACCTATTCAAATATTTATGATAATTAGTTTATTGCAATCTTTTATAATTTTGCTATCATCTATGCATCTTTAAACCATATAATTTGCTTTTGCTCATATTTTGGAACATTATATAAATAAGATCAAAGGTTTTAAAATATCTGTGTGTCTTGATTAAAAATGTGTGGGGTTCATCCATATTTTTGCATGCAAGTAGCATTTGTTATTTTTCAATACTATATAGAACTCCATTTTAGACCACACTGGTATTTATTTAACCAACAAGTGTTGATAGAAACTTGAGTTATTTCAAGATTGGGGCTATGTTGAATGATGCTGCAAATAAACATTCTTGTATATGTTTCCTGGTGCCAGGTACCCAATTCTCTTGGGTATATTTTTGAAAATAGAACTGTTGGAAAAAAAATAGAACTGTTGGGTCATTAGATATGAGTATCTATTCACTTAGAATGTATGATGTTTTTCTTTCCTTTTCATGAGTGCCCTACAAATTATATCATCCATGTTAAATTAAAAGTTTCTTGTTAACTCTGTCTTCCTGTTGATCGTTTTGTGGGCGAACATACACGAACCATCTTCAGGCATTTGTGTTATTGCTATTGGGTATTTAAGTTCTGTATTGATTTCTTAACTCTAAAATGCATTATGACATGTTTATGCAGACATTATTTTATTTGCCAGAATGTTTACCATTTTCTTAGATCTTCATCTCTTCTTAAACCTTCTATCTGTAGTCATCTGCTTTCTGCCAGAGCCATACTGATAGTACAGTGTTTTCTTGAAAATAAATTCAAATTAGTCCCATCACTGAAAGATAATTTGGCTTGATACCGACTTCTAGGACACTAGTCACCTGTCTCTCTTTCCTGAATATTGAAAATGCCATTGCACTTTACCTTTGTGAGATAACTTTCTGTCTTTTAGTTAATTTTAAGAATTTCTTTTGATATTTGACACTTTAAAGTTTCATTAAGCAGTGTCTAGATGTGAGTTGTTTTTTGTTTTTTTTTAATTAATCGAAAAAGATTTTTTGTTTAGGTTTCCAGACTGGTGTTACTAATCAGCACAGGAAAATTTTTAAGCATTATCTCTTCACATATTGATTGCCTCATTTTCTCCCTCCTCTCTTTCCTAACGAGAGAGAACTTTTTAGTTCATTGTTCTCTGTCTCTCTCTTTTTTTTTTTTTTTTTGACTTGGAAGTTTTTTCACTTTATTTTTATTATTTTTTTAATCCCGATATAATTAACATACAGTGTTGTATTAGTTTCAAGTTAACAAGACAGTGATTCAACAATTCCATAACATTACTCAGTTCTCTTAACCCCCATCACTCATTTCACCCATCCCCCAACCACCTCCCCTCTGGTAACCACCAGTTTGTTCTCTATATGTATGACTCTGTGTTTTTTTTTTTTAATCTTTTTTGTTTGTTTTGTTTCTCTTAAATTCCATACATGAGTGAAATCATATAGTATATGTCTTTTTCTGACTGACTCATTTCATTTAGCAGTATACCTTCCAGATCCATCCATGTTGTTGCAAATGGCAAGATTTGCAAGATTTTTTATGGTTCAGTAAACATATTTTAGGCCTCAGTTTATCCTCCCTGTGAAATTTCCAGATCTAAACAAATCTATGGGTATAATATTGGGTTCCATTCTAAATAATTCAGTCTGACCAACTTTATAGTTCACTACTTTTCTCTTCAGTTATGTCTATGATGATAGCCTTGACCATATAACTTTTGATTTTTTATTACTACATGCTTGATGTCTAAAATTCCTTTTGATTTTTTAAAAACTCTGAGGTTATGTTTAATAATTTATGTTCTCTGAGATATTTTCAAGCTTATTTATAACTTCTAAGCATTGTAAATATGATTATTTTATAATCTATCTCTGATAATTCTAAATATCTGAAGTTTGTTTCTAATGTGTTATTGTTGCTGGTTTTGACTTATTTTACCTTATTTCTTTGCATATTGAGATAATTCTGACTGCATCTTCTCTTTTTTATTGAAAAACTATTTTTTGCAGAATTTTAGAAGTCTAGGAAGAACTAGCTTCTGGTAGAAAAAAACTTATGTTTCCTTCTTCCAGTCATGTAAACGCTATCAAGTCAAGACCATCATAAAGCAAAATTGACACGTCTCATGCACTCTGCAGGTGACCTAAACCTGGATTGGAAACTGATGCAAGGTTTTAAACTGATTCAAACTCTTGACTAAATCTCATTTCACTGTCCCTCTTTGTAATTGGTGCTTTTCCTTCTTTTTATTCACCCTGCTCTATTCATTGGAAATGCAACCTTCCAAGCAGTGTTCTGGGGGGAGGGGAGGTGCACAGTGCTTTGGGTCACAGTTTAATATGGGGAGGATTTTTAACAAGATCTCTGGGTCTTTATTTTAGTCATTTTGTCTTCAGAGACCTAAATTCCAAAGCCCAAGTTTGCCTGACTAGTAGATGTCTTGGTAAGACTTCTTAGTTGCTCTAAGGGACAACTTACCTCTCTGGATTGTCACTTTTAAAAAATTTTGGTTTCATAAATTCTTCCTATTTTGTTAGCTCTTCAATCCATATAAATGTATAAGTACATATGCATTCATTTTCAAATGTATATTTATGCATGTAGATATTTACATTATATAAATAACGACATACACATTTATATATACACATAAACACGTATTTATTTTCAATCCATTTAGGGAAGATATTTAAAAACTATTTCATCCATAATTTTTAGTTGTTTTCAATATATAGTGCTATGGGTTGAAACATGTATTTCAAAATCTCACATGTTGAAATACCAGTGTCCAGTAACTTCAGAATGGGACCTTATTTGGAAATAGGGCCTTCGCATATGTAACTAACTTAGGAATCAGTCATACTGGAATAGGGTAGACCCTAATGCAATATGACTAGTGTCCTTATAAGAAGGCAAAATTTAAACACAGACACACACATGGGGAGAAAGTCATGTGAAGATGAAGATAGAGACTGCCTTGATGCTTCTAGAAACCAAAGAATACCACAAATGGCCAGCAGGCCACCAGCTGCTGGGGGAGAGGCCTGGAGTGGATTCTTCTTCACAGCCCTCTGAAGGAACCATCCCTGCTGACAACTTGGTATCAGACTTCCAGTCTCCAGGACTGGGAGACAACACATTTCTGCTGTTTAAGTCTCCCAGTTTGTGGCACTTTGTGCAGCAGCCCTAGAAAACTCATACAGATGAGTAAATTTAAATAATCTTGTCCAATATTACCAGAAACACAAGCCCCCAAATGCTTTCTCTCACCTTTGAGGAAAGAGTGATTTGTTTGTGTGCACTTCACAAAGGATAAGACCTCCCTCACTCCCTCTGCATCCCTTCCGGGCAACTCTTCCTCTCTTTTTTCTTTCTTTCTTTCTTTCTTTCTTTCTTTCTTTCTTTTGTTTCATTTCATTTTGTTTCATTTTTTTAAAGAAGCAAAATATCAGCTACATGTATTAGAAATACAAGGTGTATAAACCAGCTGTTCCCTAACCCTTAAACTATCTATTACTTTCTGTCAAAATACGAGCTTCCTTAGTAAAACAACATGTTTCTACAGGTTTGCACATCCTATTCTCTCTGCCTGGAATTCACTCTTTATCTGCCTTTTAAATGCTGCCGATTCTTCAAAATAGAATCTGAATGAGATCAGCAATAAAAAAATAAAGAAACAAATAGGAAACATACATTAATCTGAGATAGTTTAGTATAAAATGCTAAGCTGAAATAAAAGATACCCTTCCTTTCTTCTCAAGAAGGGAGAATATCAAAGGCTAAGTAGACACGAAGTAAATTTAGCATTAATTAATTAAAAGAAAATACATAGAGCAAGCTCCTGGGGCAAGCCCTAAAATAAGAATGTGAGGTGCCAAAGAGATCTAGGTTATATGAGGAGCCTTGTCTACAGATTAGAAAGTAATAGAAATTGGAGGGAATTTAAAGTATATCAAATGGAGTTCTTTTTCTCTTTTTATTAATGTTAAGTGAGATAGAAACATTAGAAATTCCAATAAAAAAAACAAACAAAATATTTAAAGTTTTCACAAAAAAAGGAAATATAAATGGTCAAAGAAATATATGAAAATGCACTAAACTTTATCGTTACCAAGAAAATGTAAATTAAAACCACAATGTTATCATACCTCATATCCATCAGAATGGCTACATGAGAAATACTATAATGGAATATTGTAAATATCATATGTTGACCAGTGTCACAACTGAAACACTCATGTGGCTGGTCTGAAAATTTGGGCGCCTGGGTGGCTCAGCGGGTTAAGCATCTGACCTTGGCTCAGGTCGTGATTTCATAGTTGGTGAATTTGAGCCCTGCATCGGGTTCTCTGCTGTCAGTGCGGAGCCCGCTTCGGATCTTCTGCTCCCTCTCTCTCTGCCTTTCCCTCACTTGTTCTCTCTCTCCCTCTCTCACACTCAAAAATTAAATAAACATTAAATTTTTTTTGAAAAAACTGTTTGGTACTATCTACTAAAGCTGAATGCACGCACACACTTTGATCCAGAAATCCCAGTCTTGGTATAGACCTTAAAGAATTGTGTATATCTATATTCTCCAAAGACACATACTAAAATGCTATAGCAGCAATATTCTTAGAAGCCCCAACATAGCGTCTAGGTTGCTAACTATGTTCCATTTTGAAATCTGGGTGCTAAATACACGATGGTATTCACCAAACAGCACACTTAAGATATTTGTATTATCTTGGTCTTTATGGTTTACTTCATTTGTACACAAGACAAGAAAGAAAAACAAATATAAATGACTTGCTAAAGTAGCTAAGGTCATCTGAATCCCAGTTGAGTTTTCTTACAATTCAGCATACAATTCTGTTTCTCTATTACATATTATAAATCTATAATCTCTAAAATAATAGAACCAATTCAAATATGGCAAAACATTAAATTAAATTAAGTTTCCAAGCAAATATACTTTCAAATGATTTTTAAAAAATTTTTTTTTCAACATTTATTTATTTTTGGGACAGAGAGAGACAGAGCATGAACGGGGGAGGGGCAGAGAGAGAGGGAGACACAGAATCGGAAACAGGCTCCAGGCTCTGAGCCATCAGCCCAGAGCCTGACGCGGGGCTCGAACTCACGGACCGCTGGACCGCGAGATCGTGACCTGGCTGAAGTCGGACGCTTAACCGACTGCGCCACCCAGGCGCCCCCCAATGATTTTTAGATTACTAAGTCAGCCCTACCTTGACATTAATAAGTTACAAATGAAATAATTAAAATAAATGCTATAAGATAAGAAGTTAATGTTTTTCTTGGGTTAACCTCATTAGCCATGTCCAGGTAAAATAATGGCAACTCTCAAAACACAATGAAGTGTGTAATATATGCAAAGTTCCATCTAGAAGCCTAATTGGTTAACTATAATAAACCAGTTGCCTGTATCTAGCACTTTCTATGCAAGTAACAGAATTCTCTAGATGTTTACATAAAATAACAAGGAACATATAATAAATTCAAATTCTTTTAAATTAATTTATTTTAAACTATTGTTGTAAATTAATAATTAATTGTTTTAAATTAGATTTATTATTTTAAATTAATAATTAAATTCCTCTTATGTGCTTTCTTTTACGTAATGCTTCCTATGTTTGTAGACCTTAGAAGTTTGTGAAAAGTCTTTGTTTACTGCACGACAGCTACCTTTCATTATCTGAAGGAGAGTACCGGAAATTAGAAAAAAATATGACTAAGGTAGCTGGTTTTGTTGCAATCAATTCAAAGAGAGGGCGTTATTATACTATGGTCTTTTGAATGGTATGTTTTATTCCCCACAGTATTAAAGAGGTAATAGAATATCTACTCCAGCAAAAAACAAAAGAAATTTTTCTTGTTGATAAATCACTAGTATTTCGTTTTACAGTCTTCAATATATAAATGCTGACAAAATATATAGGTGTAACCACATATGAATACAGAACTGATTTATTTATTTTAGTTATTGCACAGAAAAATCTGTTTGACAACCGTAGCTTAAATATTTTATGACAGCCTTCATGACAGGACCAATAATACCAGAGTCCAAGAATTTCATGAAACAGACATCAGCTAAGAAACGCTAATACAGTGAACTCTGCCATTGCCTTGTTTTGGTTTGGCAGGTGTTATCTATTTTCTGGGAACTATAATGACCTTAATAAATTACTCAAAGGGAGATTAATGACATAAAAATATAAGAATCAAAAATGTATTAAGATTTATTATGATAATTAAGTGAAGAATACTCTTTTAATTTACAAATCTGATTATTCACAAAAAATGACTAATAGGATAACCTAATCTAAACCTCTCATTTTTTACATGAGAAAACTAAAATTGATTTGAGGCTAAGAAGATTAAGAGACGTTTCCAAGACATGCTGACTCACCGAGATTGGAACCCCTTTTTCTTACTTCTGGACCATTGCTTGCTTTCTCCTTCCTTCCTGCCTTCCTGCCTTCCTTCCTGCTTCCCTGCCTTCCTTCTTTCTTTCTTCACAATGAAGAAAGATTTATTGATGCAATTTATTTATTGATTCATTGATTTATTGATACAATGCACATGCCATACCATATACCCATTTAAAGTATACGATTTAATGTTTTTAAGTACATTTGCAAGGTTGTGCAAACATCAGCAGAATCTAATTTTAGAACATTTCTGTTCCTTCTTTAAAAGGAAAAAAAGCCATACCTATCAGCTTTCACTCCCCATTCTCTTCCCCTAACTTCCAGCCCTAGACAACCACTGATCTACTTTATATCTGTATAGATTTGTTCATCCAGATATTTCATATAAATAGAAGAATACATCAGGTGGGTTTTTTTTTCACTTAGCATGTATTCAAGGTTGATCCATGATGTAGCATGTACCAGGACTTTCTTTTTATTATCAAATATTCTATTCTAAGAATACACCACAATGTATGTATGTATTCATCAATTGGTAATCATTGAATTATATACATTCTTTGGATATTATTAATAATGCTACTGTAAGTGTTGATGTACAAAGTTTTGAGTGAATGTATATTTTCACGTATCTTCAATATATACCTAGGGGGAGCTCTATGGTAACTGCATATTTAACATTTTGAGGAAATGCAAATGTGTTTTCAAAAGTGTTTTCATTTTATAGTCCCACAAGCAAATGCATGACGGTTCCAATTTCTCTAAACCCTTGTCAACACTTTTGACCTACAGTATGCCTTTTTAATTGTATACATCCTAGTGGGTATGAAGTAGTATCTCTTGGTTTTGATTTGCATTTCCTTAATGTCTAATGATGTCTGGCATTTTTTCATATGCTTATTTCGCTTTTGTATATCTTCTTTAGAAAAATGTCTATTTATATCCTTTGGTCATTTTTAAATTGTTGTTTATCTTTTTTTTTTGAGTATAAGAGTTTTTCTTTTTTAATTCGAATACCAGCCTTTATCAGATATATGATTTATAAATATTTTCTCCCATTCTATGGACTGTCTTCTCACTTTTTTCATGATGTCCTTTGAAGCCAAGTAATTTGTAATTGTATTACAAGCCTATATATTTATTTTTTTGTTTGTTCCTTGTGCTTTTGCTGTAGTATCTCAGAAACTGTCATTTAACCCAAGATTATAAGAATTTTACTTCTATGTTTTGACCTTGAGTTAGGCAATCGTTTCTTTAAAAAAATTAAAAAAATATATTTCTTTATTTTCAGAGATAGTGAGAGGGGGTGAGAGAGAGAGAGAAAGAGAAAGAGAGAGAGAGAAAAAAATCCCAAGCAAACTCCATGCTCAGTGCAGAGCCCAATGCAGGGCTTGATCCCACAATTGCAAGATTACAACCGGAGCTGAAATCAAGAGTCAGACACTCAACCAGCTGAGCCACCCAGGCACCCCAGCAACGGTTTCTTATATAAGACATTTTCACGTGAAAAGGGCTTTTGGGAAAAAATATGAATTTAATCAAACCTATAGTTACCTATTTAAAGAAGAAAATCAATGACTCAAAAGAAATATGGAAAAGAGAGGCATGTTAAATAATATCATAAGTATGTAATATACAACATGTAGATTGTGAGAAATTAGAGAATTAATAACCTGAATTCCTCACCAAAATATTTCAAGGAAAAAAAAGAGACACGGAGGAGGAAACATTTGCATTGTATGAGCTGTTTAGATTTTGTTGTTCCATTTTTTGCTTTTGATGTGAATACTCAGTTCATTTAGATAATCATGTTACCCCCAGTCATCACAGTTCTAGCTGATCTTCTTGAAAAAAATTTAGAACTATATAACCCATATCCCATAAGTGCAGGAAATATTGGCTTGAAATAAATAAATTATAGTTGCAATTATCTCATTATTTGGATTTGGAAATAAATTGTATGAATTGGTTGAAAATACATGTGTATACATCTTTATATTAGTACTATACAGTTGATGTAGTCTGCATTACAGCAAATAGAAAACAAAAAAATTGAAAATTTTTAAGCTAGAGAATTTCTTTTTTCCAGCTTTAAATTATCTTTTTTACATATCTCAAATGCTTTTTCCCATAGCTCCAAAAAAGACTGATATTTTAGGGATTCTACAGTGGCTACTGGGAGATTATTCCACAGTCTTAAACAAAATTATAGTCAATAATGAATCTTACACTGGTGCTGCCTAAATATTCCTTTTTTTAGTATCATATACCTGAGATAGTTCACAGACTGTTCTAAGAAGACCTCTCCTATGATGCAGAATATTCCCCTCGGAAACAGATGTTATTAATCTTATTTGTGATATTTCCACATTAATCAACTCCTAATCTATCTTCACCCCCCGAATTAGGCAGATGCATTTCCACTGGGTAAATGCCAGTGGGGACAATAAAATATGACCTGGAGTTAGGGAATGGTGTCTTGAATAAGACACCACCATTAATAATGACGGCATCCAGGGGCGCCTGGGTGGCTCAGTCGGCTAAGCGTCCGACTTCAGCTCTGGTCACGATCTCGCAGTTCGTGGGTTCGAGCCCCGCGTCAGGCTCTGTGCTGACAGCTCAGAACCTGGAGCCTGTTTCAGATTCTGTGTCTCCCTCTCTCTCTGACCCTCCTGATCATGCTCTATCTCTCTCTGTCTCAAAAATAAATAAACATTAAAAAAAAAATTAAAAAAAAAAATAATGATGGCATCCACCCCCCTCCTCCCGACCAACCTCAGAATAGTATTCAACCTAAAGATACTGGACAATTTCAGTTCAATTCACTTATAATTCAAATTCAATTCAGTTTACATCAAGTACTACCTTGTTCGCCAGTTATTTGGTGAATTTATACATTACATAAATGTCATTTCTTCACACACTTTGGCATTCAAAAAAAGTCATATTATTTTCCTTAAATCTAATTAGGTCCAGCCCAGATCTTCATTTAATGAGCCTGTAGACAGTCTCAAGTACTGCAAACTACCCTTTTTGGTACCGATACTTTTGGGGCAAAAGTAACATTGATCTCAAACAGAAGGAAAACTTCAAGGGGCTTTCAGTGCTTATTAGTTACTGTTATGAAGCCAGGTGTTCAAATTCCCATGAACACTTAGAATGCAGAGGTTTAAGTACAACCAAGCCATGCTCCCTAACCATGGGTTCCACTTCCTATACTTGACAGCTTCTGTCATTTCTTAATGATGTCCCTAAACTACAGACTACCAACTATTTCCTTCTTTGGTGGAATATTCACTGTCTATATTTGTTCCTACCTTCTCATCTCAAAGCCTATATGCCTGTCTATCCTCACTCCCTGCCTACTATCCAGGACCCCTAGAAATGTCTCCCTAATTTTTTAAGCAACCCCAAGCTGCAAACCAGAATAGGCATTTTCTTTAGTAAACTAATGTATTGAGGGCTAGAAAATTACTGAGACTTGGGAACAAAAAAAGACTAGCAACGTTTTTGGAAGAGAAAAGGAAAAAATACATAGAACCAAGTATAAATAGCTCTTAATTGTTTAGGCAAATAAGCATTGAAGTAAATGAGCCTACTGCATCGCTAATACACCTATCCTAAATTTACAACAGTGCTGGGGGAAATAATAATTCTTATGGATGCACCTAAGGCAATTTTTACTGATTTACTTCTGCCCCTAGAATGGAGAGTTTGAAAGTTTAATCTTAGAATTCAGAATCATGGATCTACCACTCTCCTTGAGAGATTCACTTAATTATGTTTTTAGACTTAATTTTACTTCTCAAAATGGTTAATTATATGTTTATTGTGAGCAATAAATATAAATTATGTATGGATCATGTTATGAATTTGTCAAATTAACACTTATTAAGGGAAGCACAAGTTGCCAAATGGTGACCCAAAGTTCAGCAACAGACCACAAGAGAAACCAAAGTAGAGAAGTTTATTATCCTAAGGTCCTGGACGAAATACCCAGAATGTCTAGAGGAGCCATATAGGGAGGTCAAGGCAGAGTGAAGACAGAGAGACAGTTATTGGAACTGGGACACAGCCTTTGTCAGGGTCCATGAGTGAAGTGCTGGGGTCCCCTGGCTAAAGCTTGGTTGGTCGCTTCAAACCAAAAGAGCAGGGTTTTGGAAAATTATACGAAAGTTTTATCTAAGAAGTGCATGGGGGGAAGGTGTTAGGAGGCAGAGGAGACTTGACCACAACCTTATTGATTACAGAGCTGTTAAGGAAATCATACCAATAACTTACATTTGCCTGTGACTCTGCAGCTGCTATCCAGGGGCATGTGCTTGCATGAAGGGCCAGTGTCATGTTAAAGTTCTTGCAGGCCACTTGGTTAAACAAAATCAATGTGGAAGCAGGAGTACCATGGGGTAGCTTAGCTAAACTCTCTACAGACACAAATTATATATATGTTTATATATATACACACACACACGTATATTTATGGTACACACAGAAATACGATATATATGTGATATATCTGACTATATATATATATTATGTATGATATACATAGTCTATATTACATATATATCATATATTCTATATAATAATATATAACATGTAAAATATATCTAATAGTATATGTCATATATATATGTTACACACACACATGATGGTAATAGTCTACTGCTAAGAGGCAGTTTGCTATAGGCCTCTTGCATTTTTACATATCTTGAGTTTACAAAAATCACAAGACTTTGTCCTTTACCAGACTACTTCTCAGCATTGTTTATGCAGAGGCAATCTTAAGAAGTGGAGACATGCATTGCAAGAATTCTTCAAATAGTTCTGTATGCACCTAGTTATTTCGCAGAAAGATTATAGACTTGCTTACTACAATTCCCTAAGTTCTCACATGGCACATTCCACTACGCGTGTAGGCTCCACCTGGCTCCAAGGGCTTTGCCATAAGATTTCGGGTGCAGAGACCCAGTAGGACAATGCTAACAATCTTGCCCCTGCTTTTGCTGTAATTCAGTCCTTTATCTCTGACCCAAGAGTCTTGTGTCTTTTGTCAACACCCATGGAACTGTGACAGGCTTCTTTGTTAGCTTATAGAGTTATTTTGATTGGAGTTCTAGCTCTCCTCCAACTGTCAAACTCATTAAAGTAGAGTAAAATCCCCAAAACTATACCATAGTTCCCTGGAGAAGATTAATTAGAGATGCTGGAAGTTGAAGAGAGAAAAAAGCTACAACTAAGCAATATTATCTATTCACTTGATTTAAAAAAAAAAACTGTAACCTATTTAATTGGCAAAAAGATTTGATTTTTATTTCATCATCTTGCTAACTTTGAAACTTATAAGAAAAAGGAAATAAATTTACTTAGAGCTAACAGCAAAATAAACATTGATTTGAATTAGTATAAGCTTTCCTTGTAAGCATAGTTTTATAAAAAGCAGATATTTTATTATTGCTTTTAAATTTCTCTAAGGCATTGGAAGAAGACATATTCTGCCAGAATGTGTATAAGTGATTCTCTGAAATCTTTTTTTTTTATCTTGTTGCATCTTATTATGTACATGCTGTATCAGTTTGATTTAATAGGATACATGCAGAAAACCATCTTAACTGAGAAATTAGATTGTAGATAATCCATCTAACATTCAAAACATTTTAAAGAAAGATAAAAATATTCATTCCTTTTCAATATAATTATTCATAAAATGTAAATAATGATTTATGATAACTCATACTGTACATAGGTACCCTTACTCTTCAGTTAGTAAATCAACTCCTCTGAACCTTGTTATTTCCCTTGTAAATGGTGGTAACCAGCATATTAGTCTTCTGGGGCTGCCATTACAGAGCACCATGAACAGGGGACTTAAATCACAGAAATCTATTTTCTTACAGTACTGGAGGCTTGAAGTCCATCATGGAGGTGTTGAGAGGATTAGTTTCTTCTGAGGGCTCTCTCCTTGGCTTATAAATGGTCGTCTTCTCTTGTGTGTTCATAAGGTCTTCCCTCTGTACTTGTCTGTGTCCTAATTACCTCTTATTAATAGGATAGAAGTCATACTGCATTAGAAATCACATGAATGACCTCATTTCAACTTAATTCCTCTTAAAAGATGCTCTCTCCAAATTCAGTTACATTCTGAGGTACTCAGGGTTAGGAATTCAACATTTGAATTTAGAGGGGACACAATTTAACCCAATACAGGTAGATTATCATAGTGTATGTAAAACATCTAATAAAAATTTCCAATGTGATTATAATATAATAATAGCCATTATTATAGTTACAACCCTGTGGAAAGCACTAATTTAAAAAAAATTTACTTAAGATGAAACTTTGTATCTTGGACAAAGACAAAATAACATGCAATATTCATAAAAGAGAATAGAATATTATGAATAAAATTTATTCTTGTACCTATTAGCAAGGTTAGTCTTTTGTATTTAAGCAGTATGCTTGGATTGCAACAGTTTCTCAACATAAAATATTTGTTGAACTCAAGTCCAGTATATAAAGTGCAAACATCTTATAACAGTGATCATCAAAAACACTTTAAGTAAAAACAATCATACTTAAAACTATTTGTATGACAGGTAAAATGTTGTATAATTAGGGGCGCCTGGGTGGCTCAGTCGGTTAGGCGGTTAACCATCCGACTTCAGCTCAGGTCATGACCTTACAGCTCATGAGTTCGAGCCCTGTGTCAGGCTCTGTGCTGACAGCTCAGAGCCTGGAGCCTGCTTAGGATTCTGTGTCTCCCTCTCTCTCTGCCCCTAACCCAGTCACATTCTGTCTCTGTCTCTCTCAAAAATAAACAAACATTAAAAAAAATTTTTTTAATGTATAATTATAACCCACATCTATTTAGGCAAATATCTTTAATATCTATGCCATAACATGATATTTTTAAGGGTGTATGTGTGTGTGTGATGTATGTTGGCAATAAAACTGATTGGGATTTAAAACCAGAGTTGATACTATTCTTCGCAACGTAAGACCCAATATAAATCTTATATCTTCCATAAAGTCGTATAGCATTATATTTTCTTTATGACTATTTTAACTATACTACATATTTCCCTAGGATAAATATACATATTTATTATAATCTATATTATATTCTACATAATTACCAAAAAGATGTCCATATATTTATTCATTATTATCAATGTACACCACAATTATTTATATATTTATTCATTTTCTGAATGACTATTTTTATAATCTGCTATGATAGCATTAGTTATGATCGGATTTTGATTATTGTTTGTTTCATGTATTTGTTGACAAGTTTCTCCATTTCAAAGCTCTACAAGGAAAATAATTATTTCTAATGCTTTTTTTTTTTACCTTTCTGGAAAGTGGCATTCTTATGCTTATACAGATTTTGTTATGGACAGAGTGTTTGTGTCCCCGTAAAATTCATAGGTTGAAGTCTTGATCCCCAATGTAATAGTATTTGGAGATGGGGTTTTTGGAGATAATTCAGTTTAGATTAGGCCATGAGGGCAGGACCCTCATGATGGATTACTGCCTTTATAAGGCACTAGAGAGCTTGCTCATTCACCTCACGTGCACACAAAGAACAGTTCATAAGAGCACACAGCAAGATGGCAACCACCTACAAGTCAAGAAAGGGATCTCCGAATGGAACCTAGCTTACTGGCACCTTGATCTTGGACTGCTCAGACTCCAGAGCTGTGAGAAATAAATCCCTATTGTTGAAGCCACCCATCTATGGTGTTTTATTATGATTAAGACAGGCCTTTCTTTTAGTGCATTTATTCTGGATTACAGATCCTGTAAAGGGAAGGATCATTTCTAATACTTCTTTAACATCCTGGAATAGTAGTGTGCTTATCCTTATGTAATTGAATCATCTCTTGGAATACTCACTACCAGATGTCAAAAACAACAGTGAAATGGCTTGAGAGTTCATTCACTGGAGAACTGCTTCCATGGTCAGTATTTCTTCTGAGTAATTTAATCAAAGAGAACATAGTTTTTGGCAAGGAATCAATTAGTATAATGGTTTTTAGATGGCAAGGCCTCATAGCCTAGATTTGTTATATCTTATTGCACATTTATTAAAGGTGTCTTACCATTCAAAATGACTTGTTTGGTAATTTTGAAGATAAATGTCATGGCCAGGGTCAAAGATTTTATTTTGTGGACTTCAGCACTGACTCTAGGAAATGGCTTGAATGCTAAATGTCACTTGTACCTGCGGGATTCAACATACTGGCAAATTATTCAATTTAGAATCAAGACTCTCTCTGTAGCTTCTGTCTATATTAGGTCAAGTGTATTTATGACCACCTCTAGAGAGGCTTTAGACTACTGTTGAATAGATATCGCTAGCATCTCAGATATTATTCAGCTTTGCCTTCATCTCTGTTGGGACTCTGTTTTATTTTCATTCTTTCTTTACTGCTATCATTATTTGAGTTTCTTCTGAGTTTTACTCGAGGTATCTTAATTTCCTTTATAGTATATTTAAATCCATTTAAATCTATGAAATCCCTTTAATTTTCATTTCCCCATTTAGACCACATTTTTGTGTAGAAAAAAAAAATTCTCTAGAAAAATAACTTCTTCCAAACTCTCTTGGGATTATGGTACAGAACCTGGTGTCATTGTCTCTTACTAAAAGCAAACAGCAACCTTAGGTATGAAACCCGCCTTTCATGGAAATTATTCCCTCATATGTAACTAATCAATCTAAAGTCGCAATGGGAGGAATGACCCGGAGGCTGTAGCGAGCCCCATAACTCTAAATTTCATCTGTATGTTTTCTCTTCTTTTAACATTGAATGCAGCATGGAATTTAGGGTAGCATATCTAGTGCTGCTTACCTAGATTGGAAACTAGTATTTAATACAACTCATGCTGAATCCAGCCCACTTGCTTCATACAAGTAGCAAATACTGTGCATGCACATGCATCATAGAAAGTCAAGCTGTGGCAGCTGCACCTGTGGGTACCCAGTGACGCAATCCTTATAAGGTTGGAACTTTGATTAGGCCAGAAACAGCGATGCAAATGTACCAAGGCCGTAAAGTTAGTAGTTCAAGGTCAATCTGGAGCAGTTTTGTACTCCCACACTAAGCATGAAGTCTTTTGGCCATTCTGCTTGGATCAAGAATGAGGCCAAGAGATTGGCCGAGAGCTGCATCATTTACTTAAGGAAGGTGAGTGGAGGGCGCCTCGGTGGCTCAGTCGGTTAAGCGGCCAACTTCAGCTCAGGCCATGATTTCCTGGTTTGTGAGTTCAAGCTCTTCTCACGGTTTGTGAGTTAGAGCTCCATGCCAGGCTCCAGAAAGCCCCGGAGCATGCTTCTGATTCTGTGTCTCCCTCTCTCTCTGTCCCTCCCCCACTCAGGCTCTCTCTGTCTCTCAAAAATAAATAAAGATTAAAAAAAACACTTAAAAACAAAAGGATGCGGATTGGTAATCTCTCTCTGAAGAGTAAGCTATCAGAAGACTTAAGAAATCCCTATTTCTGATCACTTTAACATCCTCAGTATCTAGCACAGACTTTGGCTCATATAGGGGAGTCAGTGTGCTTTTTATTAAATGACTACAGTAAAAAATACTTTTGGACTATGGTTGTGGTTTCTACCTCTCATCCATTCCTGATTCCTCTTTATGGTCTCACAGGAAGACTGAGCTTTCCAAGTCCTTTTTTAATTAGGCAAGACTATTGATTCGATCTAGGTAAAGAAATGTGAACAAAAGTGATGTGCGTCATTTCTGTACAAGGCATTTAAGAGCTTGTGCGCTACACTCAACATTGTCTCTTCCTCTGCTGTCGGCATCACAGAACTGTAAGTTGAGATGACAGTTACAAGATGAGGCCTTCTGTATCTCTGAATTGTTGCATAGATGAGACTTCCCCTGGAGGGGTGGCCAACCTACACGTGATTTTCTGCAAGCTTTCATTTGTGTAGCCACCGATATTTGGATTTTATTTTGTTATATTTCTATTACTCTGATGCATAATATTGACTTTGTGTCTGCTGACTTCATCTCTAACAAAAATTGTTGAATCTACATTAGTAGATTTTTAACTCTTCATTGTTTGTTTTTATGATGGATGCATCATCTTTGGGAAGTCCAACCTTGACTTAATTTGCAAACAGATCCAATAAATTCCTTGTGAAGTCTTAACTATAAGCTCAATTTTTTGGCTTGTAAAATTACTATTGACTCTCTGGTAAATAAATCTTTTTGAACAGGCTGTGGGACTTAATCTTGGAAAATAAAGTGTCAATCAGGGAAGAAATGCATGACAAATTTAACAAATGCCACAGATGAAAATAAATAACATGCAAATAATAGGTAATGATTACTTGATCCAGGAAAATGACTTAATTAAATAAGCATCATTCAAAGTGTTTTACTTCAATAATTAAAACTTGCAGATTTTCAATTAAGAAATAACTCATGCTTTATCAGGGTTTCACATTGCTCTCCTACTCCACAGCATACATTTTCATTTCCTTCTGAAGTATTGTATTAAAGCCATATTGCATGCAACAATTTTTTTTAAATGCCTTAAAAAACGGGGGGGGGAGAAGAACTTTAGGTGAGTGAATGTTCCATTATACATACATATTTTTTAGATTTAGCCTAGAGTGTTGGTTTTAAATATAAAATAATACAACTTGACTACTTGTGAAAAATGTGAGGGGTGAAGTAGACAGCGAAACCAGGAAGGAATACAGTACACATGATGGGTGTGGTTTGTTTTTGTTTTTGTTTTATTTTTAGTGGCCAAAACCTTGGAAGCATGAGGCAGAAAGGAAATGAAAAATAAAGATCTAGAAATGGGTTTAACTTTAGAATTCAAATTTAGGATTGGGGAAAAAAAAGGAACTATTTACTTGCCAAATATTAAAAAGCAATTTTACAACTGATGGAAAGTTTTGAGTCTATAATTAAAACTTTACAAGGAATTTATTGGTTTCACAAATTAGATGAAGTGTAACCAGCACTTTATATGCACAATTTTAACTCTTAGAGTAATTTCGTGAATTAGGTATTATTTCGGCTTTGCAATTGAGAAAATTGGCTAAAAGAACTTCTAAGCTCACTTGGATAATAAGGATTGAGCTTGGATTTATAATCTTATACATCTTATTACCAGGCTTATAATATATCCATGGATCTTATTACTTTTTTTAGAAGTCAACTATGATTATTTGTGAGAGAAGCAAATGGTAGCCCAATTAGTTACAGATAAAAGAAAGGTAGAGATTAGCTATTGTGACTTTTATTTCAGGACTCCTGTTAAGCCAAGGCTCTGTTTATGATAATAGATTGAGTATGAAGTTTAAGAGAGAAAATTAGAAGTTTAATACAAAATATTTGGGTGTGGTGGGCCTACAATGATGAACACAGATGTTAGAGTTCTATGAGCATGAGTTTAGTTTTTATATCTATAAAATGGAAAATAATACTTTGCCTGTAAGATTTTTATAGACATAAGTGATAATGCATAATTACTTGGGAAAATGTCTGGCTCATGCTAAGAGATCAATGATGGTTCCCATTTTCACATCTTTTTGTACACTGCTCTTTGGACTGAATGCAACCCAGATAGTTTCTGTGCACATAGGAAGTAGAAGTAATTGGGTAAAGCTAATAAGAGTCAGTCAGATCACCTGGGTGACAGCAAGACAGGGAACAGAAGTGGTGGGATTTTTCTACTAAAAGAAAGTCAGGCTGTGATATTAAGAAACATAATACCAGATGAGACATTAAAGACAGAAAATTTGGGGGTGCCCGGGTGGCTCAGCTGATTAAGTGTCTGACTTTGGCTCAAGTCATGATCTCATGGTTGACGAGTTTGAGTCCCACCTTGTGCTCTGGGCTGACAGGTCGGAGCCTGGAGCCAGCCTGGGATTCTGTGTCTCCCGTCTCTCTGTTCCTTCCCCGCTCGCTCGCACTCTCTGTCTCAAAAATAAACAAGATTAAAAAAAGAAAAAAAAGAAAAAAAGAAAGTTTCCTGAACTTGGCCATGGCCACTACACGACTATCATACATACGCCCCAGCATTAGAAGAAAAGAGAGGTATGCCATCCAGAATAATGTGGCATAATTCTGATTCTTGCCCTTCCCAGTCAGCTTCCCATGGAAATGGACTAGAAGCCCCCCAATAGAAACAAGCCTTTGTACACCGATATATTACTTTTCAAGGGTCACTTTACATCCTGCATCACTGTAGTATTGTGTGTTGCCATCACCAATATTCCTACAGGATCACTCCAAATGTTTCTGGCCACAATTTTAGAGGTATAAATTAGCTCTCATAAACCTTTTAGAGTTTCGTAGGAATGTCTGAGAAAAGTTAAAAAATCTTGTGCTGGCTCCTAAGCTTTGGATTCTGAGCTACAAATCCACCTTTCCAGACTCTATTGAGGCTGCTGCTGAAAACTGCAAACCACATTTAGCTTTCCCTACGGCCCCACTAGGCTTTGCACAACTAGGGCGCTAGACAGAGAAGAGAAGCTGGAGAAAGGAGAACGGGCAACTTCCTTCCTGCTGTTGATTTCTTGTTCCAGCCAGCACTGCCCCGCTCCTTCTTCCCCTTGGCAGAGGCAGCGTGTAGAAATAGAGGGTGTCCAGATTGAGCTGTTTCCAATAGTTGCACAACCAGTTCATGGAGCCCTCTTGTAACACATCAGCATCACACAACTGATACCACTGTCAGCTGCCAGATACCAGATGCGAGCTCTGCGTACCCCAGCCTCCGACGCAGAGCCAAGATGGCCCCTGGAGCACTGCCCCCTTCCCAGAGGTGTGAGTTTCACTCCAGGAGGCCCCTCCCTCAAACTTTTACATTTTAATGATGCCAACCTCTTTTCATTGTTTCCTCAATTCTAGGTAACTGTTTTCTGCAGCCACTAGCTCTGAAACCTTGTGCATGAAAAAGAGTTCATATAGCAGGTGGGGGACTACTCTCCTTGGAAAGTCTTGCCTGCAAGGTTGGCCCCTCCCTGGTGTCTGGGAACTTAGATTTTTTATTGGTTCCCAACCATCCCTTGTAAGAATGTATTATTGTGTGGCTAAACATTGGCTTATATGGAGTCCCTGCTTTCCTTCTGGGGGGCTGGAATTCTGGTATGTGATAGGTAGAGAGTGCCTGTGTGACCACCCCCAATAAAACCCTTGGTTACTGAGTGTCTCTAGTAGGACAAAATTTCACCCATGTTGCCACAGTTCACTGCTCAGGGAGCCAGAGGCATTCTGTCTGACGCCACTGGAAGAGGACCTCTGAAAGCTCAAGTCAGGTTTCCTCCAGACTTGACCCATGAATCTTCTCCTTTGCTGATTTTTCTATCATTTTGTTGTAATAAGTCATAGCCATGAGTATGACTCTATGTTGAATCGTGTGGGTCCTCTCAAAAACCTAGGGCAGGTCATGAGGACCCTTAACACACTTTAGTGATATAGGAAGTAAAGGCAGAAGGAAATGGCAGATAAAATTAAATTTCCTGAAAACCTGCAGCCCATTGACAAATAACTTGAGGCAGGTAGAGTAGAACATTCCTCCAGGAACTCCCTACTGTCTTAATATTAATGCTTTGCTGGAGGGAAGAACAATCTTGGCTTGACAATAGCTAGGCCTGGAGTAGTGAGTCTTCTTTAGCATATGAAAATTCCTTTGGAAATGTTCGTTTGACTTTACCTCCCCCCGACTCCCAAATATATAATTAGTCTCTCCTCATAGGCCTGGGGCAGCTCTTCCTGCCCAAGGTTCTGTCCCCAAGCTTTGATAAAATCATCTTTTTTTGTACCAAATCATTTTTTTTTTGTGCCATTCAGAGCCAACGGCAAAGATATCTCAAGAATTCTTTCTTGGCCGTTGGCTCTGAATCCCCATCATTCCAGAACCTCATCACTCAGTATCTCTTCTACCCCACCCTTTTAAACAGTTTTCTATACCTAGGTAATAACTCTTTGTATTAAATTTTCTCTGTTAGAATAACTGGTGTAGATTAAGCTCTAACGTACTCTATGGCAGGGATTTTCATAGTGCACCTTTTACCCAGATTGGTAAAATCACATGGGCACAGTTACATATATATTCACACACACACTAGAGGTGCTAAGTTAGGAACTAGAAGTACTAGGGGAGGGAATTGGGAATTTGGTTTAACATACACCCCTGATGAAGAGCATATTTTAGAATAAATTTGGAGAACATTTCTCAATGGTGTGAAATAAGTTTATTCCTAAGACCTTGACTATCTGAAATGGTATTTATAGCAAATTACATACTCTTGCCTTCATGGAGTGAATTTATTTCTTTTATATGAGCAGGCCACTTCCCAGTAGTCAGCATATCCTTGGACACTTAATACCTATGGGTACTTAATACCTTGGCAAATTGCTTTATAACCATATCATTAGTTATTCATAGAATCTGTAAGTAATATCTACTTTGGGTTTATTCCAAAGTCTTTGATAAGGTCGATAGAAGTTAAATTGTGAAAATGTACACTGGCATAATAAAAGGTTTTACTCCCTTCTTTAAACTAACATTTTATTTTATTTTAAGTAGAAGGGACATTGTTGAAAAATTGCTAGGAGGCCCACAAGAAAATGACATGTACAATGAAGTTATAGATACTAAAATGTGTCTAAATATTTTCTATGGAGTTAAAACTTTTCATCAGTAAATTGGCAGAGCAAGAATAAAGACCATAAAATTAAAAACATATTACGTGCAAATGAGACATAGAGATTTTAATTATAAAAGCACAATGTAATCTTCTTTTCTCTTTTGAATATATAAACATGTATGTGAGTCTCACCTTTTCTCCTTCCTATATTATCATCTTGGGCTGTCATCTATGATGTGATAATTTATGGACTGAAAAAT
Source organism: Prionailurus viverrinus (assembly GCF_022837055.1). NCBI lineage: Eukaryota > Metazoa > Chordata > Mammalia > Carnivora > Felidae > Prionailurus > Prionailurus viverrinus. The sequence goes on from NC_062564.1 coordinate 71,669,180, forward strand.
GAATAAGGTTGCTATGGGTCATAAAATCGTGCTTAAGTTTCCAAAGGTAGTAGGGCAGTTAGTGACCTCATTATTCCATCCTGACTTTTAAAGCAACACTTTGAACAAAGAGAGTAATTCAAAGTCACTCTCCAAGAATTGGGAATTAAACTAGATGGTTCAAGATCTCTGATTGGAGGCATGTGCTTCAGATCAGGTCCCTTTCCAGAGCAGAGACGTAGATACCTAATGCATTGCACTGAATTCAGATTTGTTCTTACAACAACTCTTCACCTAACTCCTCTAGGACTCTCCTCACACATTGTAGTCATTAAACACCATCACAGGATACTTGGAACAGGATACTGGACAATGTGTACTCCTTTATACTTTTGGAGTTAATCTGGGAAAAAAGACTATGATAACAGCAGTCATAATTCCTTTCCTTTATCACCTCACGTTATTGCTACAGAATACCTCTCCTAGTTTTGACTTGCCATTGCTTCTGTCTACAATAAAGACGACAATTGTACTTATATTTCAGATTAGAAAATTTTGGATCTTTTAAAGGGAATATCCCAGGTCTTTTCCAACATTGAACCAAATATTAATAGAAAGAGAAGATATAAACATACAGAAACAGATTAGGTTATAGAGGTGAGATTTGTTTGTTTGTTTCTTTCACTCAACATGTTCTCAGTATCTTCCATTTGCCTCTAGACTGGACACCTGAGGATACAGACTTGGTTTCTCAAAAAGACATCCTTTGAGTTGCCTCATTTTTTTTCTTCATGGGGCAGCTGATCGCATTTTAGATGGGATGATTATTTGTGTTTGTCACATCGCTGGGTATTTAGCATCTCTGGCTGTTGTCTACTAAAAAACTACAATCTCTTCCTCTATTATTTTGGCTATTAAATACACCACACACATTGTGACATAAGACATGCACTCCACTTGAAAACCACTATACTTGAATTTTATTCTATTATAATTCAAGTATAATTTCAATTATATAATTTAAAAGTCAAAAGGACATCATTCCAAAATCTGTTGTATCTTTTTGCTGTCTGAGGTATTTCTTTTCTTTGTTAAGACCTAGTACCTTCACTTCTTTTCTGGGCTAACATCTCAATTTTGTCACATTCAGGGTAACATGATTCCCAGAGTAGATGAGCTTTTTCTTGGAGACTACAGCTTCGTGTCAGTTTCCTGAGAAGGGAACTTTTGTCTTCTTCCTCTTGCAGAGCTGTTCTTTACTACTTAACTACCCACTAAATTCCAATTTCCTGTCTGAGGCAAGTCTTCAGTTCTCTACTAATTTGCCAAGCACAGATGAGTAGTAGGCCCTGAGTCATCAAGGAATTTCCAGTTTGGTTACCAGAGTTAACCACTTGCAAGGCAGTCTTTTATGAATCATTTAGATTTTGACTTTCCTTTCCTTTCTCTACTACGTCAGATATTCCTTCTCAATCACGTCACCTTGGTTTTATAACAAAAATCTGCATCATGCTTTCAATGACTGTAACAGACCACTTCTACCTAAAATAAGAATTGTTTCCTTACACATGGACAAAGAGAAGCCTTCTCCGAAAGCTATGTGTCTGAAAGCTTGAGCATGAACTATTTACTTTAGCTGTGAGGTTGTGGGCATGTCCTTTATTTTCTCTGTGTCTCTGTTTTAAATGAAAGACAGGGCCAGGTCGTCTTTAAAACATCTAGCAATGCCGTGAGTCTAGACTAAAAGCCAAAGGAAGTTGAGCAGTTTCTGTCTGTGAAGTAAGAAACAAGTGACACTTGTATTTTAAACTCTAGGATATAGTGTGAACTTAGATACACGTAGTTCCTGAGTAGTCATTGAGTTATGATGACCAGTTTAAGGTGTACAAGAGAATTAATGTAGAAAGGGTGCCGATGTGGCTTCTGATTATACTTTTAGAAGATTCTCCGGATCCTGATTTTCTCATCAATTGATACTTTGTACAACCTTATTTTGCTATCGCCCAAGCCCCAGTATTTCTGCAAGCTAGACAAATAGCTAAGTGACTTCAAGATGCCTTCTTACAGGAAGGCCAAGCAGACCATGACAATCTGTTTATAAATCACATCAATTTCTGAACAGGACAGAAAAAAGAAGAGGAAAATCCAATGCAAATTAGTTGCATATTCAATGTTTATGCATATTCAAATCAGGATCCGTAACCAGTTGTTTGAGATGATAAAGCTATTCATATTTATGAATATTTTCTCTTTTTAAGTTTATTTATTTATTTTGAGGGAGAGGGAGCATGCATGGGGTAGAGACAGATAGAGAGAGGGAAAGAGAGAATCCCAGGCAGGGTACGTGCTGTCAGCAGCGTTTGACCCAGGTCTCAATCCCACAAAATGTGAGATCATGACCTGAGCTGAAATCAAGAGTGGGAGCTCAACTGACTGAGAAACCCAAGTGCCCCTGAATATTTTCAACTTATTTGCTCTCAAGTAGTTAAACATTTCATATCTAGTTTAGTATGTGTTTAAGGACGGACTTAAAAAAATCTCAGAGAAGTGTCAGTATAATAAATAATAAACGAAAAATACTTAAGTCTATAGAGGTGTAATCATAAACAGGTCTGTGGCCATACGTTAAGTGGCATACACAATTTTAACTCTATTATCGCATGAAATGCATCCTTGCTATTCCCTCATGGAATACACGCTTTTTATGTTCTGTAAATATCAGTTTTGGTTTTGAAATATTTCTTTAAAAAGGTTTTTTTTTACTGAAAAATGCAAGGAAAAGAGGGAATTCAATTAAAATAAAATTTGACTACTCGAAAATTCAGATTTCTTATCATGATTCGGAAGTGTAGGAGATTCATTTTTTATAGGCTGTCGTTGTATTTTAAGTGCTGATTCATTGCACCTTCAGAAGATGGTGATACATCATCAGTTCCTGGCTCAGACTCTGCAGCGGCGGTCCCTCATCTTACTCAGAGTAAAACCAAAGCACCCTCAGCAGCTTCCACCACCAACATGATCGGTTTCCATGGTTAACTCTCTGCCCCAGCCACTTCTCTCCTAGACACTCACTCCATTCCAGCCACACTGGTCTCCTCAAAATCCCTCCAACTTCACATGTGCTCTTATCTTAGGACATCTGCACTGGTCATTTCTGCTGCCCAAAACTACTTTCTTCTGCTAGCTCTCTCATGTCTGTTAAGGATTTGCCCCAAAAACTGCCTTTCCGATGAGGACTATCACTATATTTTTAACTGTAACTCATTCCGTATCCCAGTTCCTTCAAATCAACATGATGTGGCTGAAACCCACTCTATTTTTTGCTGCTTTCTGTGACATTTAATGGCTTATAAAAACGCCCTACAAGTTACCTATATATTTAGTTTATTGAGTGATGTTTGTCTATATCCCGATAGAATGTAAATGGCAAAAAGCAGAGCTTTTGCGATGGTCTGAATGTTTATGTCCCACCCAAATTCATATGTTGAAATTTTAATAGCCGATGCAGTGGTATTTGGAGGCAGAGCCTTTGGGGAATGGTTAGGTCATGGGGGTGCAGGCCTCATGAATGGGACTAATGGCCTTTATAGAAATGACTCCAGAGAGCTCTCTTGGCATTGCCACCAGAGACCAGAGGACAGGTGAGACGCTGCAGGCTACAACTTGAAAGAAGGCTCTCCCCTGGGACCCTGATCTCAGACCGCTAGCCCCCAGAACTGTGAGAAATACATTTCTGTCATTTATCAGCATTGGGTTTGTAGCTTATGTTTCTTATTTTGCTATAGGAACCCCACAGACTGTTCATTAATGTGTCCCAATCACTAAAATAAAGATGTGCTCACACTAAGCACGTAATAAGTAGTTGAATTTTTGAAAAGAAATAACATGATTAGGTAATGATGATAAAGATGATGATGGTGGTGGTGGTGGTGATGATAATAACGATGATAAAGTGATTATTCTGTTTTCTACCCTGGGCTAAGCAGTTTACTTTAATAATTGACCCAATCTCCGTCTAAAAACTTTGGCACATGAATTTCATAATTCTTATTTTATCAATAAAAAACACTGTGACTGGAGAAGTTAAGGAACTTGTCTCAAATCTAACAGCTAATAAGCTAGAGGAACTGGAACTGGCATCTCGAGCTGTCAGACTTCAAGGTCTAGGCCGTTATCTTATACTATGTGACAATTCCTAAAATAAGAATTTAGGTAAGTCAGTTTCATACTTGGCTTTGACTACTGACCAATAAAGGAAATACATTTATTTTATATGGAGAATAAATTGCATATACTGTAATACAGTATATCATATGAGCTTTCACCAACCCATTTTATTTTCGAACACAGTTATTCTGGTCCTTAACCTCATGAGTCATTTTCCCCACTTCTATTCACTTTGTAAAACTTTGAGAATTAATTGTTATGAATATCCTGTGGAAGTTTATCAGCACAAATGAACTATTTGCACATGAAACATATAGAGGAAAAACTTTTATTAACCCAGCTTGCCTGACAACACAAAATCCCAAGTTAAAAAAGTTATGGGAGGTGAGGGAACAATATTGTCAAAGGAAGGAACATAAAAGTTTAAAGATTCCAAGTGGCTAAGTGAAAAATGAGACAAGTAAGCAATATAATAGTTATTGCCAACAAGGAATGTATGCTGTGAAGAGTGGGGATGGAAATTAAAAAAGAAAATGTGGATAAAATTACGTAGATAGAAAATATTCCCATTGTGGAGTAGAGTATACCTACTAGTTAAGTGCCTGAGCTTTCTTAAATTTGCTCCTTTTGAAATTGCTGCTAAAAATAGTATCTACCTCAAAGAGTTGTTTAGAGAATAAAATGAGTTTATATATTTAAAATGGTTAGAAACAGAACCTAGCAAGCACAAATATTTTCTATAACCATTTTATGATTCTGATGGGCAGAAATCTGTCTCTCTTGACTTTACTATGAAGAAAATCAATTGCTCATGAATGATTTGACTTCATACCTACTTAGAAGTGGGTAAATTTGAATTCCAGTCAATTTCAGATTTTGTTATCTCCTCTTTTTCTTCTCTTTTCCCTCTGTAGCATTTGGAAATAGATGGGAATATATAACATCATGATAGAGGAAGGAATAGTCTGTTACCTGAATCCTGTCCTCTAGTAGCTGGCCTTTGTACTTAATCTCTCCTGGCCTCTGGGCATGTGTTAACACCCATACAAGTATCTATGGTCTCACAGTGCTTAGTGTATCCCACACTGCATCCCCTTCCTGAAAACCTCAGATTCTTTCAAATGACCAGCTCTCAGCACACCTGTGATCATCATCAAAGCTACAGAAATAACTGAGTTTACTGCATGCCATGAGCAGAGCATTAATCTGGGCTCTTTCTCTGCCTAATCAACGATGTCACTATTCTACGGTGATAGGGCCACCTTCTGCGGTCATGGAGCACACTGTGTGGTGACTTCCTCTCAAAAGCTCCAAATGATAAGCGGTGAACAAGCCTCCTCTGCTTTCATATTTCCCCTCAATGTGTGGATTCAACTGCCTCATCCTGCCACTCTTGGCCAAAGCCCAGGTAGTTGATGCTTTTGCTGAATGAGCTGGGGAGACACTTCACCCATTCCATCTCAAAGATGTTGCCAGAGGCTCCGGGTCCCATCCCAAGAAAGAATTCAAGGACAGACAGGACACAGCATATGAGGAGACAAACTAGAGAGTTTCTTAAAGTGAAAGTATACTCTCCAGATGTGAGAGTGGGTGAGTTCAAGAGAGAGCTGCCCTGGGGCTTGGTTTTCTATATTTTATTGACAGTTGTTAACTAGGGAATGGAATGTTCATTGCCTGGGCCGGGGATTTCTTGGAAACAGGGTTTCACACTTTCTCTTCCTTAATTTGGTCAGGGGTTTCCTGTCATGGCACCAGCTGCCATCTTGGACCTGTCTGGTTTGACCCCGCTTCTGGTGAGTGCTGCCAGGATGGGCCTCTGAGTTTCTCAGTAGCTGGCCATGACTTCCTTGTTGCTGGCTTCCAGGGAACTTATTAGAATCTAACTAACTGCCATTAGTAACGCTGCTGAGTCCTATCTCGGGGAGCCAGGCAGCACTTTAAATCTAGTTTCATTCCTTTCAAATCTTCCAGGGAGCTTTTCTTTCTCTCATGTGGAGATAACTTCTTACCTTATATCTTGCATCTTCTATGTCTTGTGGCTAGTAATTAAAATTAATTATAAAAAAATTCTCAAGGAACTGAATCAGATTTAGATTTTGAAATTTCATAAGAAAAATATGAATGTACAAGGCTCTTCTGTTTAAGTCATGAGTTGAACATTGACTCCCCCGTTCAGCCTTTATGGTGGAAAATATTAGGTGACAGGAATTATCAGGAATAAAAACACATAGGATATTAGTTCAAAAATGATTTAACTTTTTGCAAGAGTAAGGAAGGGGATATATTTACTAAGCATCTATTGCTATTTCTCAGAGTGGTAAAATTTTAATGGAATATTTAACATTTACCAAATGAGTCATAAACAAAAACCATTTTTTTTTGTTTAAAACATTGTATTATATTTAAATAACAGTCATTTATATTTAAATAACAATTCTAGGCTTGAATGGATTCTTGTTCTGGTTCCAAGGCTCTCCTCTTCCTCACATTTTGTGGCTCCTTATCAGTCAGATATCAATCTCTATTCCCAGTAATATTCTCTCATTGACTATTTGTCTCCATGTGACTTTTGTTTTGGATTACCATCTCTGCCAAACTACCATAAAGGAAATTCATTTGCTCTTTTTTTCCCCACTGACTTTAATAAACTTCCTTTTTAAAGCTTTAATTTCCTTCTTCTTCCTATATATTGAACTTCTTCATACTACATAAATTATACAATCTATTCTTTATTTATCTGTACCCTTTCAATAATACAGTAAATAAATAGATCCATGCTTTCTTTATATAGAAGTACCTCTAGACATCAGAAATAAATATATTTCTTCAAAAACTAGTAGAGTAATGTTTGTCAAAATTATTTCACTTTTCCTGTTTTTAATTTTCTTTTCTTACTTCCCGGGAGTATAGGTGTGATGTGGAATACCAAACTTGCAACAAAAAAACATAACAACCTACTTTTTAAAATGCTTAAGACATATATAGAATTCCAGTTATTTACTATAAAAATGTACTGATTAGAACGCTTTGTCCTAACATCCAAAAGACTTTGTCCAAAGACTTTCTCATTTAACACAGTCAAAATGTTTCGGAAATTCTGCAGTATCATATCTGCTCTTAGAGTTAGTCAATCCATATGGAAATCCATACCTTTATCTGCCTTTAAAGCCCTAAATCTTATAATTGCTCAACTTTATTTAGCACATTTCTAAACAAATTGTAATGATTAAGTTTATGTGTCAACTTGTCTGGGTCACAAGGTAACCAGGTATTTGGTTAAGCATTATTCTGGGTGCATTGTGAGGGTGTTCCTGGATGACATTAACATTTAAATCAATTGATCCAACAAAACAGATTGTTTTCTTGAATATGAGTTCTTCTTATCCAATCCACTGAAGCCCTGAACAGAACAAAAAGGCAGACTAAGAGAGAATTTGCTGTCTGTACCGGTCATTAAGCTGAGACATATATATACATATGTATATACATATATATATATACATATATATATATATATATATATATATATTTTCTACCTTTGGATTTGAACTCCAAGCAGAACCTAAACTAATTAGCTCTTCTCCTTTTCAGGCCTTTGGATTTGCAGTGGAACTGACCCTCAGCTCCTGAGACTCCAGTTTGCCAACTGCAGATCTTGGGATTTCCAGCCTCCATAACTGTACAAGACACATATTGAACCACAGGGCTCAGTATTCTTTTTCTCTTTAATTAACTTGAGGGTTACGGAACACCTTTGGAATCTGCTGCTGCATTAATGTACATTATGTGCAGCATTTTAAAGATGTATATGTTTTAATAATATTAAAAGTTTACAGATTAAGGCAGGACTAGATTAAAATCTGAAGGTAGATAGATGTGATGACTATAATAACATTTTTACTAAGTGTAGAGGCCACTTTTAGGCAATAGGCTTGAGCGATGGAATGTAGTAATGGCCCACGGCAACCCCCTGGCTGAATAGACAACACCATCAGGTGATCCACGTCAAAATACGCATTGACCCTAACTAACCAGCATGCTACTTATAAGGAGTCATAGTTGCCAAAAGAGGCAAAATTCCATAAGTCCCCAAACTTCCTCATCTTCCCTCTTTAAAAACAATCCCCACCTACTACCTCATTACAGTGTCTCCTTTGCTGTCCTGTCCCTGACCCCTTGCGGTGTAGCCAATAAACTTGTATCTCCATTGTTCGTTCTCCAGTGAATCCTTTCACTGCCTCTGCCACCAAATTCCCCCAGACTTTTGCCCTTTGGGGGGCCTCCACCAAATCAGAGAGACAGCACCATAAGGATCGTCTAAAACTAATTGGAAAGAGAAAACGGATATGCTTGGAGCAGGAGAACTTGCTCCATGGGAGAACTTGTACCACTAAGGGGAAACCTAGGAACACTTGTTGCCCACACGTGGAGGAGAAAGATCACAGAGACGAGAAGGGAAGGTAGGTATTCATTCCATTATGTTTTACAAAAGCCTTATTGGCCTCACACATATTTCCTAGGACCTCCTAGTGAGGGTTGTCTTCCATAATCTGATTATTTCACACCATTATATTAAATGTTTCTGTGGTCCATCAGATATCCAATGATAATATATTTCTTCATAATGTGATTATCTGGTTCTGGAAGCCCAGGTAATCACTTTTAGAAAAACATGAAAATTCAAGGATACTTATTATGTAGTCAAATCTATTCACTAGTTTACTATTCACTAGTAAATGATGGGGCGCTTGGGTGATCCAGTGGGTTGAGCATCTGACTTTCGATTTCGCCTCGAGTCATCATCAAAGGGAGCTCCGGTCATGACCCCAGGGTTGTGGGATCGAGCTCACGTCCTGAGCATGGAGCCTGTTTAATATTCATTCTCTCTCTCTCTCTCTCTCTTTCTCCCCTCAGCCTCTCCCCACCCCTTGCACACTCTCTCTGAAATTAAAAAAAAAAAAAAAGTAAATGGTTGTGAGCATTATAACTAAAACAAACTGAGAATTTGAGAATTAGCTTAAGATACAAGGTAATTGCCAATGATGAGTAGAAGCTTTACTTAGAGAGACAATTGCCCTTCCAAGTAAGTGTAGTAAATATGCAAACTTGGGGTATTTGTTGTTGATCAGATAGTGATAACACACAACTCCCCCCACCCCCAGACTATTCTCACGCCTCCCTCTGACTCTTACCTCCACTCTGGCACAGGCCTCCCTTCATCCATTATCCTTAAATCCAGACTTCAGAGTCATAGATGGGCTAAGGTTAAAGTATGGGGTGTGGCCAAGGATTGGGGTGAGGATTTACCTTTTGCAGATTTCTTGGTAATAAAAATAGGTACAAACTTAGAGTCTGAATTTCAGAGTACATAAAAATCACGATGTTTAAACAGTTTATGGGAATGGCTGCCTTACAATTATGTTAACATGTCTTGTACTTCTTCCTGGCCAAATACCTTCTGGCCTCCTCAGAACAGCACAATAGTTACTTCTCAAAGCCTTCATTGCCTCTGGCCTTCCACGTCTGAGTTAACTACTTCTCCTTTGGGCTCTCATCTCTTAGTACAATGCATGCTCATATAAAACAACACAAGACATAAATGCTGACTTTCTTCTCTCCACTAGGACACTGGGCCCTCCTTTCAGGCACAGAGCAAACTTTATTAAACTACATATCCCCACACCTAGCACAATGCCAGCCAAATAATGGGTACCCAAGAAAAATGTGCCATATGATGATTAAATAACAGATCTACAGTAGAAATAGCTCTTAATCCACCAAGATTAAACTACTGGATTAGAAATAATTTACTTGACAGTGACTTCAAAAATATCTATTTCTTTGGTAAAACTGATAGGCAAAAAAAAATAATATTCAGATTTATCACATAGCTATAATTTAGTCTGAAATACACAGACATGGGAAAACTGATATTTCCCATTTATGAAAGTATGAAATAGGATTATGTCAAGTAAGAAAAACAAACAATGCAAATTCCTATGATCAAAAGTATTTAAGACTTTATTTGAACAAATTTTCTTCAATTAGCCTCAAGTTATATTAAAGAAAAATAGATGGATGGATTGTTATTTAAAACTAAAACTAAAAATTCTAAACAGAGCCTCCAGGGCTGAAATCACTATGTTGGTCTATATTCCTTATTGAAAATTGACAGTTCATGAATACTCCCATCACAATCTAAAGTGTTAATTAGGGGCGCCTGGGTGGCACAGTCGGTTGAGCGTCCGACTTCAGCCAGGTCACGATCTCGCGGTCCGTGAGTTCGAGCCCCGCGTCAGGCTCTGGGCTGATGGCTCGGAGCCTGGAGCCTGTTTCCGATTCTGTGTTTCCCTCTCTCTCTGCCCCTCCCCCGTTCATGCTCTGTCTCTCTCTGTCCCAAAAATAAATAAAAAACATTGAAAAAAAAACTTAAAAAAAATAAAGTGTTAATTAACTAATGCTTTCATGGACTTTGCCTACAAAAACCTATCGACTTCTGATAGCATTTCTTCACTCATTAGTTGCAAATATAGCAGGAGACAAACCATTCAGAACACATGGACCATATTCCTAGGGCCAAATCCTACTCACAAAAATACTTTAATATTAGGGGCACGTGGGTGGCTCAGTTGGTTAAGTGTCTGACTCTCTCTCTCTCTCTGTCTGTCTCTTAAAATACATAAATTAACCTAAAACTACTTTAAATTAATAAAAGCAAAGCCTTACATTTTATGGAAATTTACTGTAAAAAAAGGTATTTATTCTTATTTCTAACATGATTCTCACAACATACACAATGGTAAGGGCTAGTGTTGTTAAATCTAAATTATAGCTTTTTCAAAAATTCTGTTTCTCAAGATGGGAAAATTATTTCCATTTAAAAAACTGACGCTAAAATATGTCAAACTGTTAATGAAACCCTCGGCTTTTCTCTACACCACTCTGAGCAGAAAACAGAAGTTAGCAAATGATTGAAAACAACTTTTTTATTCATATTCTAAATTCAGAGATGGGTACTCAGGAAAGACTAAACTAAATGTTATACTACCTAAAAACCACACAAGAATAACACCTTAAAGGTAGTGTAATAAATGTGTTTGTTGAATTACGGCTCCAATGTGGGGTTTTCACCAGCAATTATCCTTAATCCTAGCACCTTAAACCTGTTCCATTTTTCTTTTTAATATTTTAATCAGGGGTCTCATTTGGGCTGGAATTTAAAAAGGCTCAGAACTATTCCTGCCTTGACACAAAACTTTGTGTTTTTGTTATGACTATCATAAGTAAGGTTTTTATAATCCTCTGTTTCAGGGCAAAACTGTAGCTTTTGAAGTTTGGTATTATTGTTTGCTTTCTTTTTTAGGCAGTTAATCTTGGCATCCTAGAGTGTTTTTTCAAACACTGGAGTAATAGCATACCCTCCCACAGTTTGGCCACTGGTTTAGAACAAAGAAGTTGGATATTATCCGATGATTCTCTATTCAGCAATTTCTTAATTTTTACCTTCATTTGGTTAGATTTTCATTCGTATTAACTCTAAATATGAAAACGTTTCATTAATATGCTATATTAACTCAGAAAAAAGGCAGGCATGAATTGTCTTTAGTGAGTTTAGCTGCAAATGAAGAATTGGCCAAAACAATAATTCCTAAATTAAAAGATTTACTGACTCCAATGCTTTTATCATTTAAAAAGAAAATAAAAACCTGTTAGCCTTAACCCAAAGTATCACTGGTAACACTACATTGCTCTAGGAATCTAGTTAAGTTTAACCACATATTATATGACTTTTTCTCTTATTTTGTCTTAACCATTTGCTTTAATTTCAATGCCCTACTTATTTAATAAAACAATTATGAGGAACTATCTCTCTTCAGTGACTTTTTGGGTCATTTCACTGAAAAAATTAAGAATGGGTCGTATCTTGCAAAGATATAGGGCCGATTATATATGCACCTATTTTGTAAAAAGGTTCATTTGTGGGGAAACTGGGTGGCTCAGTCTAAGCGGTCGACTTCGGCTCAGGTCATGATCTCGCGGTCTGTGGGTTCTGACCCCGCATCAGGGCTCTGTGCTGACAGCTGAGAACCTGAAGCCTGCTTCAGATTCTGTGTCTCCTTCTCTCTCTGCAACCCCCCATCTCCCACTCTGTCTCTCTCTCCCAAAAATAAATAAAACATGAAAAAAAGTTGTAAATGCTAGTTTGCAATTTAGGTTAATTTATTAGTTAATCTAATCCATAATTTTATATGTCTCCAAACTAATGTATGGTAAAAATTTAAAAACAGTAGTAAGGGGCGCCTGGATGGCGCAGTCGGTTAAGCGTCTGACTTCAACCAGGTCACGATCTCGTGGTCCATGAGTTTGAGCCCCGCGTCAGGCTCTGGGCTGATGGCTCGGAGCCTGGAGCCTGTTTACGATTCTGTGTTTCCCTCTCTCTCTGCCCCTCCCCCGTTCATTCTCTGTCTCTCTCTGTCCCAAAATAAATAAAAAACATTGAAAAAAAATTAAAAAAATAAAAATAAAAACAGTAGTAAAATATACATGAATTTATCTTAAACAAAAGTAATAATAGCAAACAAACTAAGCACACTATGTGTCCAAACTCACCTATACATTCACACAAGCTACCATTTAGGGGCTCCGTTTGACAAAAGAAGAAACTGAGGCTTGAAGAGGTAAAACAGATACAAAGTCATCCACTTGGTAAATTCTTAGGCTAACATCTGAACACAGTTACAACTGAACCGAAAAACCTTCTTTGGAACCCCTTGCTACATGACTGATAAACTGGAATGTACCTATTATATGTATGGATTGTTCAGAAATGTAAATGCAAGAATACCGAATATGACTACGTGGCAAATTATTTATATGACTTTGGATAAACTGATCACTGAGATTCAGTGCCCGCACCCATACAAGGAAAACATTTAGCCAAATTCAATTAAAGCAGCATAATGTGGTGCCAGATTAACCATGCCCATTCTTATGCTGGTAAGCATTAAAAACAACAGTTGGCAACAAAAGTGGCTTACACAGGTGAACATGTCAACATTTCAGTGTTTCAAAACTCCGTTAATACTTTCCCGTCAATACCACTGCCACTTACGAATTACTGCAACATGCAATTATAGGACCACAAAAACCCCCAAAACACTGAGCCCGAGAAACTCCTGTGAGACAGAACAAGAACATACTTGAATACTAGCAAAGGAATAACAAACCTGATGTTCTTCGTTGGTTTACGAGAAAATATTTTTAAAATAGCAATAGATTGCTTAAGCTTGGCCACTTTTGACGTGAGCTGATTTTCTAATTAAATTGGGATAACAGCACCTTGTAGCTAGATGGTAAGTAGAAGACGAGTAGCTTCTCACCAGTGTGACAAAATCTACGCAAATCTCGCCTTTTACGGTGAGGGTGGTGATGCACACACTCCAGCATTGTTGCTCAGATTTGCAGCCACCTTCTGGGGTATTTTTTGTTGAATATGCCTCAGGATGGATGCTGGGACATAGAGTATCTATCTAGTACTTTTCCTAGATACTTCCAATGATTTCTGTTATGAATGTATCAAATTAACTCTTCTTAGCAGTAAGGAGGAGAGAACTCGCATTGCTTCACTTGAAATCCTTGAAAACACAATTTAAAACTTTTGTCTCTCTTTAGTCATTTTGAGGTTTCGATTAGGACATTACAATTTTGACTTGTATTTTCTTGTTGATTAAAAGAGACTTTTCTAATGTTTGTCATCCTCTTTATGAAGTCCCTTCAAGGATTTAGCCCATTTTTTTCGTTGTATAATTATTGATCTTTAAATAGTATTTACAAATTTTGCATATGAAATCTAAGTCAAATGCACGTAAAGCAAATATATTTTCAGAATCTATAAATCTGCCTTTTTGCTCTCCAACTGTCTTGGATAAGCATAATGTATTAGCTCTAATATAATCAAATTTACCAATCATTTGCTCTATGGTATTTGCCCTCACGAAAATGACAGTGTTGTTGCACTTTATTTTTTTCCCTTATATCTTGTTTGCAACTCACATTTCAGTCTGCACCTCACTCAAAATGGATTTTTGTAGATGAAATGCATGAAATAATCTTTTAATTATGCTTTAAAAAGGCATAATTATTATACCTTTAAAGTATGTCTTAATTTTACCAATATAAATCCTTCGTTGTTTGTCTGTTTCATCAAATTGCCTTAGTTCTTCCTAGGCTTTTGCATTTCTCACCAGTTTTTAAAATCGTTTTGTCTATTTAAAAGCAAAACAAAAGAAAACAAAACAAAACACATAACCCAACTGTGTATTGCATTGGACTATTTTTTCATTGGGAAAAAAATCTGTACAATAAAACTTTTGATCCATCAACATAGTATATCCCTACATCTATTTAGAGCTTTAACTTTCATCAAAATTACTTTGTAATTTTCAACGTAGATACTAGTTATTTTATTTTAGGGATGCTTTGGTAACTAGTATCTTTTTTCAGTTCTTTTTTTTACCTTTTTCTGTTGTTGAGATTTAGAACTATTTGACTGACTTTTGTATTTTGACCTTTGTATTGAGCAATCTTGCTAAATTCATAAATTAATTCTAATAGATTATAGATTTTCTGTAATAACTCATTTTGTCTTCAAACAAGGACAAATTTAATTCTTCCTTTCATTTATGCTTTTTATTCCATTATGCTGCCTTTTGCAATGATGTATTAAATAAGATGATTATAGAAGACAGCCTTACTTTTACCCCAGTTTCAAGACAAAGCTCTCAATATTTTATCACCAGGTATGATCTTTACGATAAGTTTGCTTGTAAATATTCTTTATCAGATTAAGAAATTCCACTTCTATTCCTGATGAGTTGAAAGTTTATCAGAAATGTGTACTAACTTAAATGACTTTATAGCATCTATTGAGATGGTCTTATAACCGTCTCTTTTTTTCTGCTAACTTGGGGAATTATACTTATAAATTTTCAAATAGTAAAGCTAGCGTATGCCCGAATAAACCTCATGAATGATGACATATTATCCTTTTTAAACGTAACCAGATTTAGCTTGCTAATATTAAGATTAAAATTTTTCGTCTTTGTTTATGGAAAGAATTTAACTATAACTTTTCTTTCTTGTGATGATTTTGTCCACTTTGTATGTCTAGGTTATATAACCGGCCTCCTAAAAAGTCCCAGTACACATTCTCTTTTGTTCTGTTCTCCAAAAGATGTCATGTAAGATAAGACTCTTTCTTTATTATATATTAAGTGAAATTCATCACTGAAGCAAGTGATTCATTAATAGGAATAGGAATAGGTGGAATTCTTAATAGTAAGGTTTTCTATAACACCTTTACAGTTTTGATAGACATCTAAGATATGGAACAAATCGCATTTTCTATTTCTTTTTCTGTTGGTTTTGCCATATTTGTTACTATTTTTTTATTTTTTTTTTAATTTTTTAACGTTTATTTATTTTTGAGACAGACAGATACAGAGCATGAACGGGGGAGGGTCAGAGAGAGGGAGACACAGAATCTGAAACAGGCTCCAGGCTCTGAGCGGTCAGCACAGAACCCAACACGGGGCTCGAACTCACGGACAGCGAGATCATGACCTGAGCCGAAGTCGGACGCTTAACTGACTGAGCCACCCAGGTGCCCCACTATATTTAATTAATATACTTATTTCTTTCAAATTGGCAGATTTATTGGATATAATTTATTTATAACAAATCACTCAGGAAACTATTTCTTGGAAAGTAGTCAAATCTTTTTATTCTTTCTATTCAAATTAGGAATTAAAATAACTGCACAAGAAAAATGAAATTGGGACAAGATGGCAAGGGGAGTGGGGGTTCATCATTATGCAAAAAAAGCCGAACTGACTTGCAACTTTATTTTTGTCTGGCAGAGCGGACTGTGTGTGTATGTGTGTGTGTGTGTGTGTGTGTGTGCGTGTGTGTGTTTCTTAAAAATTTGTAAAGAGTAAATCTGAGACCCAGGCTTCTCCTTATTGATTGTTCAAGCCCTCCAAATTGTGAGTGAACATGCACAAAACATCAAGGACAGATAGGATAGTTGAGAAAATGACATAAGAGGTTACTTTTCAGAAAATGGAGATTGGGTAGATGGGTGGTAACATATTTAGGAAACCAGAGGAAGCTGCATCCTAACTTGTTTTGATGTGTTTCCATCTATTACAGTTTTCATTCTTGATGCACAAAATACCCTCTTTCTTTGTCCAGTAGGTTCCTCTTCCAGTCAGCTCCTGCTTCCTCTAGGCGTGACTCTACTAGCTCTGAAAGCTAGTTTGTTTTCTGGTATGTGAAGCTGGTTCAGATCCATCTTGTATATTTTCTGCTGCCAGTCTGAGACTGGTTCTTTGTGCAGGAAGTCTTAGTTCCTCTGAGTGGAAAAGAACTATTTAGAGATCATAATCTGGGCACTCAGTGTGATCATGCCTAGTGAGCTGTTCACTTTACCCCAAAGTAACCCTAGCAGTACTGTTGGTTTGGTATGACCCATTTCAGGTTCATTCTCCTCCAAGTTGCTATTTGATTCTTCAATCATTCTTGTGTATTCTATGCATTTCTCTTGGTTGAGTAAGTGCTTTCAAGAATATACATGCTTGCCCCCCTTGCCTCCGAGTTTAGAGATCTGACAACTGAATGATCTCATTGTCATGTTGTTTAGAAACTCTAAGGATTCAATGTCCTGAAGTGTGACATATGAGAGCTTATGAACAGAATTTGGGAAAGAATTTAATGTGATGCTGTCACAGTCTAACATTCTTGGATAAGGGCAGAGTAGGGGAAGATTATTTTTAGCTGTCATGATGTTACTGTTGATGACAGGACAAGAGAGTCTGTGGCTATTTGTATTCTAACCATAATACTTAAAATTACTTCTTGATAAAGGTTTGCATTCTTTTTTGTTTATGTTTTTATTTTTCATGAACTGTGAAATCTAATTGTCAGACAACAGGTGTACTATGGCTTGTAACTATATTCCCAAAACATGACAAAAAAGGAGATTTGGAAGAAATAGCATACATAATGTATTCTTCAGGAATGTCTTTCTAATTATTTCAAGAGATAAAAATGATATCAGTGCTAAAAGAAAATTAAAAAAGAACACAGAACAAAAAGCTGTGAAATAATGCAATGTATAGCATTCATACATGATTTCAGAGAAGCGATAAATTTGGATTGGAAACATATCGATTCACTTATTAATTCATGTATTTACTCACAGCTTCTTCCATATATGTTGCAGTGATTTATATAAATGCATATAGTGTGAATATATTATGAATTACAATGCCCACAATTATCAAATGAATAGAGAAATTGTGTGAAGGGAAATTTGACAAGTATCAATCCTTTTAGAAATATGCACAACTGATGAATTAAGATTTTCACTTCCATTAATTTACATGAAGAACATGAACCTAAGGATTTGACAATGAAGATAGTTAACACAATGCTATTTGTCATGGTAGTAATGTGTTTACCACTGGATGCAGCATAACTGTTCAGCCATATGAAAATACTTCAAATAAATGATAAAACCTTCATATGATGTCATATTATAAAACCACTGAATATCATGTTTTCAAATAATGTTTAATGACACAAAAATATAGAGTATGAATTTAAAAATATAATATAAAATTATATTTTAGCACATTTTAAGCTTGTTAAAATAATCATCAACACAAAATTCATGGAAGATTAATGTGAATAGATCCAAATATTTGAAGTGGTTATTTCGCATGTCTATTTACAGTTAATTTTAAATTAGTTTTATATTATTTTTTTCTATTTTTCAATGATTCCTACAAGGATTTCTTTTTGTAGAATGACTTTTCGTGATATAAAATTTTATTGCACCTTTACAATGTGATACATGCAATAATTAAGATATCTATCTATACATAGATAGATTAGATAGATAGATAGATAGATAGACACACCCACATTAGGAAAAAGGAGAAATAGGGCAGAAAAATTCATTAATTAATCTATGTATCTACTTACAGTAGTAATTAACATGCTTTCAAATATTTTACAGCTGCTAAAATAGACCAAACTCTGATTTGGGCTCAGAGTTCTTAATTATCAGATAAACACAGACACAAAAAAAACTATTACATGATTGGCAGTATAAATAAGCCAAAAGCAAACCAGTTACTCAGAGGAAATGTGATTATCCTTGGTAATGGGACTTAAGAGAACTTCTATTGGACTTCATAAGAGGATACCGAGTTATATTGTCAAATGAAATAGACAGGAAGTCTTTGTTGAATGGGCAGCATTCCAACCAAACCTTTAGGTTTGAATATTTGAATAGGTAGAGAAGGCATTGAATAGACACATTCCAGACAGAGAAAACAAGAACAAAGTTGTAAAGTGATGAATGAGCTCAACACGTTTCAGGTCATTTAAGATGGAAAGAGTAGAGGGTTTATAATGGAGAGACGCTGATAAAGTATGACGTGCAAATGTCAAACATAAAACTCCTTGGGATAGACATGAAGATGGAGATAGGGAGGGGAGAAGGAGAGGAAGAGGCAGAGAGAAAGAGAAGCGCATTAAGATCCACTGGGGTGGTGGACTATGCATCGGTATCTGAAAAAGAAAATATTGGTCACATTTAGAAGAAGAAAAATACTCGTATAAAGATTAATTTTGCGTATTTAGAGAGAAAACTTTATAACATCATAAAACACCTACCGTTTATTGGTCTTTTAGGGAGTGGTGGAAGTTTTGATTAACAAGTCTTTAATCATCACAACATTTTTAAGATAGGGATATTTATTCCCATTTTGAAGATATGGGCATTAAATGGTTGAGTCAGTTGCCAAGATTGTACAACGGGTACAGATAAGGTTTGGTAGCTACTCTGCCTGTTTCCAATGTGTCTGTTCATTTCCATCTATATATTGTGGTACCTAAAAATGAAGGCTCTGGATTCAGACATATGAGTTTAAAAAATGGCCCATTGGCTGTTAGAACATCTTGGTATTTCCATTTCCTCCTTTTATAAATGAGTATGAGTATACATGAGTATGATAATAATGTAATACACCTTACAAGTTACTTTTGAAGATTAAATGATTTTTTTTTTATTTGTAATGTATCTAAAATAGTACCTGGCACATCTCATTTACCTCTCCTTGTATTTTTCTATCTCTTCTCACCTTGAGCCAAATATGGTAGAAAATAAGGAAAAATAATATTGTAATTTATTGCTCTGAAATAAAATACTTAATAAAAAATCACTGTCGCCTCCAATTCTGTCCGTCTTCCCATATTTTTAAAACCTGGTAGCGGTATCATCATTTTTCTGAGAATTTTCTTATGACTATCCTAACATCCACAACTTACAAGGGTTAGGTGTCCCACCTCATGCTACCATAGCTTGACAGGACTCATTTTATCTATTTATGTACCTCCGGAGTCTGCCAAGTTGTAGGTGCATAATAAACATGCCAATTATAAAGGAAGTGTTTAATTTCAGTCATTAGTCTTAAAAGAAAATTTCCTTAAACCTAGTATACTGTACTTGCTCAGAACTCAAGTGCCTAGACTATAAAATTCTCAGAAAGCACTTCAATATTTTATGTGTTTTATTTTATTTTTTTTATTTTTTTTTTTTAATTTTTTTTTCAACGTTTATTTATTTTTGGGACAGAGAGAGACAGAGCATGAACGGGGGAGGGGCAGAGAGAGAGGGAGACACAGAATCGGAAGTAGGCTCCAGGCTCTGAGCCATCAGCCCAGAGCCTGACGCGGGGCTTGAACTCACGGACCACGAGATCGTGACCTGGCTGAAGTCGGACGCTTAACCGACTGCGCCACCCAGGCGCCCCTATTTTATTTTTTTTAGAGAGAAAGATAGAGGGAGGGAGGGAGAGTGTATGAGCAGGGGAAAGGTGCAGATGGAGAGAGAATCTTAAGCAGACTCCATGCTCAGCACAGAGCCTGGGGTGGGGCTTGATCCCAGGGCCCTGGGATCATGACCTGAGCTGAAATCAAGAGTTGAATGCTTAACCGACTTAGCCTCCCAGGCACTCCTCAAAATTCTATTTTAATAGTTACATACATGATTTGATATGAGAATTAGAGACACTGTATTATTCCTGGAAGAACGTTTAGTACACAGACATTATGTAAAATTCTAATGACATATATGGAAATTATGCTTACCTGCCTTGAAATTAACTTTGGTTGACAAACTCCAGAATGTACTTTATCTTCAATGGAAGTACTCTTATAACCCTGCTGCAATTATAATAGTGTTTATAGACTAATTAGCAGTGTGGACTGGTCTTTTTATTGCTTTAAGCATGGAATTTATAACACAGACTAACTTAAGACTTAGACTTAAGTTTGTAGTAAGGCTTTTCTGCAAGAAGAAAAATATTTTGTTTACTACAAATAACTCGTTTCTTTCTTTTCAAACTATAGTGTACTCATACATTTTCAGATTATCCTTCACCCATTCAAGCATGAGTAATTCAAAAAGACTTTAAAATCAAATTTGCCTAAAGACTAGACTCTCAGGGATCATTTCCCTAGTTCGTGAAATCAAATTTGCCTATTCGGATTCACATTGCAATTCTTCATGCAGGAAAACAGCCTAGATTCAGAGCCGTATATGTGCTACTTAATTTCTGGGAAGGGGAAGTAAGACTT
Organism: Prionailurus viverrinus; assembly: GCF_022837055.1. Taxonomy (NCBI): domain Eukaryota; kingdom Metazoa; phylum Chordata; class Mammalia; order Carnivora; family Felidae; genus Prionailurus; species Prionailurus viverrinus. Next base: position 71,690,033 of record NC_062564.1, read on the forward strand.
AAAAAAACTCCCTTCCTGCCTGTACATATTATGTTGCAGGTTTAATTGTCTGTCTTAATTGTGATAGAAAGACACTGAGTACAAAAAAGGAAACCAAAGTTCTGACCTGACAGGCTGACTGCTTTGAAGTAATGAAATAAAATAACTGTTCAATGGAAACATAAGAAGACCTATTATGTATTCGTATTGTTAGTAAGAAAGAAGTGATAGCTTAGTATTTAACCTTTCATCTTAAATTTCTAAATGCCTAAAAACTAATTTCAACCAAAAGGTTAAGAGCTGTGTGCAGATTTAGGAAGCTGGAGTTAGGAATATAAGAAATAAGAAAAAAATGTATAAAATCTGAGTTTTGTAGCATACAATATATGTTTTTTGAATTTAGAAGTTTTAATTATTTTTCTTGCCATATGCCTGGATTTCACAGGTAACATTTCAAAATTAAATACAGATATTACTTGAAATAATAGGCAGTCACATCACGACACATGATAAAACTTTTGAAAAGTAAAGAGAAAGAAATAACTTTGAAAACCGCAAAAGAGAAACTATACCTTGACTGTAAGGAAAAAAAAAATCAAGTGACAGTGTATTTTTCATCAGAAAACCATGGAAGCAAGAAAGAAGTGACACAATATTCTTCAAATGCTGAAACAAAGTAATTATCAGCCTTGAATCTTAGATCCAGCAAAAATATCCTTTAAGAATGCAAAGGAAATTAGAAAGATGAAGGGAGAATAAGAGAATTTGTTATTGGTAGGCCTCCCTTAAAAGAAAGGGAAAAAAAAGAAATTCTTTAAACAGAAAACAATAAAGAAAGCAACTTAATTTTTTTTAATGTTTATTTATTTTTGAGAGACAGAGAATGAGCAGGGGAGGGGCAGAGAAAGAGGGGGACACAGACTCCAAAGCAGGCTCCAGGCTCTGGGCTGTCAGCACAGAGCCAGACACGGGACTTGAACCCATGAACTGTGAGATCATGACCTGAGCTGAAGTCAGATGCTTAACTGACTGAGCCACTCAGATGCCCCAATAAACAGAGCATTTTAAAACATAAAGAAGGAAGAAAGAATAAAGAAAACAGTGAATATAAAGACATTTTCTTTCAACTCTCGGGTATTTTGAATTATATTTGACAGAGCAGACAATGTAATGTTGTTTGCTACGGATATCAATATATGTAAAGGACATTTAAAATAATTATGTTATAAGCAATGGAAGACTAATGGACTTAAAAGGAGGTGAAATTTCTACACTTCACATGAATTGGTAAGATGTGAACACCAGTAGATCTTTGTGGTGATGGAATAGTTCTTAATCTTGATTGAAGTGGTGGTTAGAAGAATCACACACTTGCTTGGAAAAACAAAGAATGCTGGTTTGAAAAGGCTTGTTTCTTAGCTACAAACTCTTAAGCCGTCATTCCATTCAGAATGATCCTTGATTTCAGATTTCCCAAAAGTTCAGATTCCGTAAATGGATTTTATTTATGTTTTAATAGATGTTTACAAAATCATTATTCAACTACCCTTTAAACCCAGTAATATGTCAAAAAATTGATGGACAGGAAAAGTCTGAGTTCCATCTTTCAAATTATTTTGAAACGGATGCTCAAACACAAATGAATTGAAGGAAAGACTCACCCACACACAGACAGGAATTAAACCAACAGGACTATGTTTTATTCTTTAAGGGGAAAAAAAAATCTCTAGTTTTGAAATATTAGAAATAAAAGACCTGTTTGGTTTTGAAAACTTTTTACTTTGAAGTAATTCTAGATTCACAGGCATTTGCAAAGTATGTATAAGCAAGTCTCACGCCCCATAGCCTCTCCCAGTGGCAATATCTTATGTAACTATAGTATATTGTCACAACCAAGAAATTGACAATAATAGAACCTATAGAAGTTATTCAGATTTCAATAGTTATAAATGATCTCATGTGTGTGTTCGTGTGTGTGTAGCTCTATTCACTTTCATTATATGTGTAGCATTGTGTAACCACCTCCACGATGAAAGAAAAGGGTTGAATGAAGAATAGATGTGGCTTATATAAAGGGGTAAAAAGAGGGAGGATTATGGTGATAGGACAGTTGAGTGAATTGTTCTTTTACCATAAAATGTAGAATGTGTTTCTATTTAAAAACTTTAAAAGCTATTTAGAGTAAGGTTTACACTGTTGCCCCTAAGATGAAATTCTCCACGAATAAAATTAAAATAAGCAAGCAAGAAAATGGTGGTTTTCAAGGAATAATTTATTCAAATCACAGCCTACCATTCTCTTTTCAAATTGTCTTACCATTTAAATTAAAGTGTCTGGGGGAAAAAAAGTATTTGACAACAAATAGAATTCAAATGACCTCTTGTGTTTGTTAACCCTATTAATTGCTTTAACATCCAAGTGCCTGCATTTACTGGCACAGAAAGTTCCTGTTATTTATTGCCATTTATTATGGAAGACGTTTGTTCTTTGTGTTTTTCAGCTCTGTTATTCTTAAGAGCCAGGAACTCTGACAGCTGCTGCCAGCCCTGTGCAGTTTGTTTAAAACAATAGGGAAAATTGCCTAGCAACCTCACATCCAGCTTCTGGTACCCTCATGGAGATCACATTCCACACACATTCTGCTCATCTCCATAAGCTCACAGGGGAACACACACACACACACACACACACACACACACACACATACCCCTACAGTCCAAACTAGGCTGACTTTCACTTTTCTTAAAAACTGTGGCCCCGTTGGTCACAACCTACGCATTTCTCCAGCATGCAGATCAAAGCTGCATTGTTGTTAACACTGAAGGGATCACATAGAGATTTACAGAAATGAATTAGTTCCTTCCTCTGTAGATTTCGTTGTTAAAGGTACACTTTTTAAGACCTCAGTGTGCAGCTTCCATTGCTAAAATGGGATAAACATGCTCTTCATACCTTACTAAAAATATAACATCTTTTAACTAGTAATATTGACAAGGTTGAGGAAAATATTACTAGTAATATTGACAAGGTTGAGGAAAATATTTTGAGCCCTTTTCAGAGCATGGTAGAGAAATTAAAACACCATTGTTTGAATCTTGGTGATAGCCAGAATGTTAGGCGACTCCTATTGTATTTCCTTTTCCTATTCCCCTAGTTATTAAGTGATTATGATAGATGTTAAAAATATTATTGGGTTCTGTAAGAAGATCACTATAGCAAAGATTGATTGACAGGAAAGAGTTAGAAGGCTGGACTTCAACTCTGAAATTGTGTTTGCTTGTTTTCTTGTCCCTGTTTATATTGATTTGAACAATCACTTAACTTTTTTACACCAACATCCCTATCGGCAAAATAAGAGTTTACATTGAATGATCACTAACGTCCTTTCTCATCTAACATTCCATAATTCCATAAACGGAATTGATCTTCTATGAGACTGTTTTATACAGAAAATTAAGAAGGAGAAAATGGTTATTGTGGATAGTTTTGTTTTATTTTGTTTTGTGTTCTTATTTAACTACGCCTCAAGGCCAAATATTACTATGAGGCCATATGTCCTGCAAAGCTGAAGTATTTGATTCTTTTTTTTTTAATATATGAAATTTATTGTCAAATTGGTTTCCATACAACACCCAGTGCTCATCCCAATGAAGTATTTGATTCTTTACAGAAAAACTCTGTTGACCCCTACTGTAAGATACAAGAAACTTTATTTATTTATACTCGAAATTAGTCACCTCCACCAGACTGTGTATATCAATGAATGAATAATATTTTAAATATTAAATTATAGGATTCAAGGTTCTAGTTACTCTATTGTTTCAATAGAGTAAACAATTAAAAAGAAATTAAGGACTGAATATAACAAAAGAGGAGTGATATGTGTTTATCATTAATTTCTCAAAATTGGTTAATTATTATATTTACGTTTTCTCATATATGTAAAGCTAAGTGTTTAAAAAACTGGCTGGAAACACCAAAGTTACTATATTCGAAATGTAATATTTATTCAGAGGATGTAAGATGAAAATTTGGAGCCCCTTAAAAAAACACACAACACTAATCCTAAGGAAAATGTGAAACTCAAGGCCCTGGACTTCCTCGATATTATTGACATCAATAAAATTCACTGTCATTGTTGGGGCACCTGAGCAGCTCAGTCAGTTGGGCGTCTGACTTCAGCTCAGGTCATCATCTTGCAGTCTGTGAGTTCGAGCCCCGCGACGGGCTTTGTGCTGACAGCTCAGAGCCTGGAGCCTGCTTTGGATTCTGTGTCTCCCTCTCTCTCTGCCCCTCCCCTGCTCATGCTCTGTCTCTGTCTCAAAAATAAATAAAAACATCTGAAAAAATTTTTAAATAAAATTCACTGTCATTGTTGTAAATTTATACATCCACAGCAAAAGGCTTTACACACTGCAATACACTTTGCATCCACTCCACTGTGATTAGCTCAGCATTATTTCGATTCTCAGTCATAGATTACTCACTCCGAAGTCATTAGCAGAATGTTTAAAATGGAAACAGAAAAATATTGAATCAATGGAGAAAGAAATGTTTACCTTTTTGTTTCTTCTTTGTTAAGCACTTCTACCCAACACCCTAAATAGCAAAGTGCAAGGAGATACAGTTCTAACTTGCAAGGAACTTCTTTGACACATAGGTAATATATGTTTTTTAAGGTGTAATATAGGTTAATGGTTCATCACCTGATGTTCTAATAATCCTGTGATTTAATAGAGGGTCATCACTGAGTAACAGATACAACCCAGTTCCAATGCCATAGAATTAGAACATGGTATTTTAAGAGCACAGAAGAGTGGATTGCATCTATCTTTTTTTACCAAACAGAAGCTTTGCCAAGAACTCCTGGGCCATCCGGTTACTGTCCAAATGGCCTGCTGCCATGAGAAGTGATGCTGGGATGCAAGGCCACAGTAAGAATTTCGTGAGATCCTGGTGCAAAGGGAGAAGAGTGATAAAAGAGGAATTCAAAGGGAGGAAAGGAAGGAAAAGAAAGACGAGGAACAGAAGGAACAGTATTACACTACACAAGTAGGGAGGAACTGAAGAAAGGTTACAATTTTTAGACACGGTCTCCACGCTCTTGATTAGAGTGGTGGGAGGAAATGGAGATGAGTCAACAGGAAAATTAAAGAAATTTGTAGATTTTGTGTGATGATATAAAGGCTCACTTATAGTTACCACCTGGTTTCAGGTATGGCTAGGCTTGTTTAATCAGCTCTAACCTTTTATTCTTTGTCCTTGTTTCTAGTCACATGTACTGCTTCTCTGCCTCTCTGCTTTAAACTTTTGTAACTGTGAAGATCCCCAAATCTGATGCCCTTTTGTTGCCAAGGTTGGGTCAACCTAGTCTCTATGATGGTGAACTTTTATTAAACATTTTCCTTTTAGATCTTGTTCCCTCCCCTACCAATAACAGCCAAATTACCTGCAGACTGATGTCCTGAGTCTCATGCTCTTTTGCCTTTGAACATGCAACCTGTCCATGAATTTCTCTGATTTTGATTCTGCCCAATCACCCAGATTCTGCCATACTGCCTGCACGTGTTTTGCTTTTGCTGCCATCTACTGGGAAACCAACTACTTTATCTCAGATCCTTGCTGACAACTTGATTGCAACTATTCTGCTCACCAGACTTAACTTAATCACCTAGAAATAGACCTGTTCCCCCAGGACCTGATCTACCCAAGTTGGTAGGTCCGCTCCCATATCTAAGATGTCTAATGATGCTGCAAATACCTTGCGAAAAGAATACTAGAAATCATTGAAATGAAAACGGCAGCACAAATGAGAAGGTAAATTTGTTTTCACTCTCTGTTAATTTGACTTAAGGTATATTTTTCCATGTGTACATTCTACGTATCCCTAAAAACCTGCATATCTGGTTACAGAAAGCTTGCTAACATGAGGCTGATATTGGTGAAAAGGCCAGTTTCTATACAGAGTCCATATAAAAGGAACCAGTTAACATTGGTGTTTCAAATGCAGACTTGATATTTAACTCTGGCACCACCATTAACAAGCAAAAAGTTACATAACTTCAAGTCTCAGTTCCTTATCTTTAATACTGTAGTGATACTACCATCAACCTAATAAAATGTGTGAAGAATAAGAAAAGAATTCATGCAAAGTGCTTCTCTCAGTGCCAGGTACTTAGAACTCGCTGATGTGTGGGATCATAGGTGTTGCCCTCCTGCACATATCAAAGATAGGGTCAAATTATGATACAGCAAAATGAAAACACTCCCTTCCTCTTTTTCTAAAACATAGTTCTAGTCTATGGCATCATCGTTTTTATCTCTCTTCCTTTCCTAGAGGAATTCTTTGTCCTCACAGGATAATTCATATAGGTCATTGCCTAACTGGACACATGCAAAAGAAAGAAATAGAATCTAAAAGGAAAGTGAAAGGAACTCTAGGTTCTCTAATGCAGAGGGAATAGTCATGCATGTTTTTAACCACTCATATGCAATTTAAGGGAGCTTGCGTTTCAATGATTTAACTATACCTGCTGGTTTTGCTTTTAGGATTTAAAGAACTATGTTTAAATTAGCAGAAAAGACATGGCTGATCGAGTTGAAAGAAGCCATTTTGTAAAAGAAGCTCATTAATGGACCCTTAACCCAAAGACGTTTGTCAGCAATGTTGTCCTTTCGATTTCTTTGGCAAACATACTCCTAATGGTGGTCCATAAGTGGAGTATATTTACAACTGAAAAAGAAATTCTTGCATGTTTAATTGGTTTCTGGTACTCTTGCCTGACCTATGCCCTCATAAAAGTTCCTATTGAACATTTGCCAATTTGGACCATGACCAACTCCATGTAAAGTTACAATCCCAAGGGGTGCCTGGGTGGCTCAGTCAGTTAAGCATCAGACTTTGGCTCAGGTCACAGTCTCCCTGTTTATGATCAGGGAGATAACCAAGCCCCGTGTCAGGCTCTGTGCGAACAGCTCAGAGCCTGGAGCCTGCTTCAGATTCTGTGTCTCCCTCTCTGTCTGCCCCTCCCTGGCTCACACTCAGTCTCTCTCTCCTTCAAAAATAAATAAACATTTAAAAAAAATTTCAATCCCAATATATTACTAAAACTGGTAAACAAAACTGGCAAGGTGGCAAGTCCTACTCTGATGGTTTGGATTCAGAATTTAGTGGCAATTTTTCTTCTGAATGTAAACAAGTTGGATAAAGTTTAAAGGCTGCAAGTTAAGAAAATCTTTCCATGTTAAGTTTTGTTTTTACCTGGAAGCCTGAAATTTTCAAAACATATTCACCCAATTACTTTTAGAATTGTTGAAGAAACGATGGTGACAGTCTATATCCTTCCAGAAAAAATAAAAGAGTTAACAGAATTTATTAGTGTGCAGTAAGAAAAGGGAGAAAATCTTGATTACCAAGTCTTTCAAATCCCTCTATATTCCACTAAATGCTTCAATTTCGTTGCCTTCGTCTGCTCAGGCTGCCATCATGAAATAACATAGATTGGCTGGCGTAAGCAACAGAAATTTATTTCTCATATCCCTGGAGGTTGGAAAGTTCAAGATCAAGGTGCTGGCCAATTTGATTGCTGGCGAGAGCTCTGTCCTTGGCTTGCAGATGGTCTCCTTTTTGCTGTGTCTTCATGTGGAGAAGAGAGGAAGAGGGGACTCTTTGATTTCTCTTCCAATTAGGACATTAATCTTATCAAATTAGGGCCGCATCCTAATGGTGTCATTTAACCCCAATTACTATGGATCCTATGTCCAAATACAATCACACTGGAGGTTAGGGATTTCAACACGTGAATTTTGGAGTGCACAATTCAGTCCACAACTCAATCTGTGTTTTCAGGTAGAAATAAAATTTCCAATATTGTGTATATCAGCTTTGTACATACTACCAATGTTTGTGCTTCCATGGGTACCTTATATGATAACAGAAAACTCAAAGAAAACAATTGTGCTTAGTAACACACAACTATACTCTAAAGTGTTAGAAATTTGTTACTTTAAAAGACGTTAAATGTAAAGGAATTACTATAAAGCCAATATATTAACAATTAGGTAAGTATGGGAAGCAATGTACTATGATTTTCTCGTATTATTAATAATTGTTTTTAATTGCTGATTATATCATTACATGAGAAAGAGAACACTCAAACTATATGTAAGTCTAACCGAAGGATATTTCAGTTGAGCCTTTTGAAATTAAGCCAGCAGCAAGTGAGAAATTGGAAGGCGCAGATAGTTTGTCACAACTTCAAAATAGTAACGGTCATCGGGAGAAAGTTCATTTGACGTTAGAAGAATATAACTTTATAATTAGCACAGAAATGTCACATATATTATTTTATTTCCTCCTACACTCTCTCTCTAAAAAAATAAAACAATCAATTAGTAGTATTATTTCCCACTCATTTAAAGGAGCTGGTCTAAAATGATCATGAATGTGTTAAAGTTACATTAGTATCTGGCAAGTTGTCAGAGCATTAGGATAACTCTTCTTTAGAAGATTTAGCCTAAACCTTCTAAATCTCAGTGTCTAAATAGCACCATCTTTACTCACTGCCTCTTGTTAATAACTGACTTTATGGTTGCTATCAGTAAGAAAATCAATGAAGTAAATCTCAACAATGTTAACGTTGGTTATTCATTCAGGTAGTTAGACACCGAACTGCTAATCTTATCCTGTGGGTTGCCATATCTCCTTCCCTTCCATTTTTTATTTTTACTGCAATTCCTCCTATTGTTAAATAAATAGGTCATTCTCCCCGTAAAGGGGAAAGAAGTCTAAAAGATCCTCAAACTATTTTATTTGCTTTTAGCAGTAAGTTACTTGTGTGTGACTTACTTTCAATTATCTTCCTTTAAGGAATGTCTGTGTGTCTGAAGTGCCGCCCTGGTTACCTGGGATTACCACCTAAATGTTGCTTATTGGTGGTTACGACTCCCGATTTGGGTAGCAGTCACCACTCAGTGCCAGGGGAGTGGTTTTGCATCAACATCGTTTGCAACTATGGACAGAATCTTCTCTATTTCTTTCTTTTAAGTTTATTTATTTATTTTGAGGGGGGAGGGCCAGAGAGAGGAGAGAGAGAGAATCCTAAGTAGGTTCCACGCTGTCAGTGCAGAGTCCTACAAGGGGCTTGATCCCATGAACTATGACACCATGACCTGAGCTGAAATCAAGATTCAGACACTCAACCGACTGAGCCACCCAGGAGCTCCAACCTTCTCTGTATCTGTTTAAATATTATATCAATATTGTCTTGCCTGTGTATTAGAATGAGGTTTAACATAAAGAGGGAGGGATTTCAAATCCAACTGAAAATGATACAGGCAAATAACTTTGTGACTTATTGTTTAAAGTCAGTGTACATTTACTTAAGATATTGAATTAAACCAAAGAAAAGCCATTCTGTAAGATGGGAACTAAAAAAAAAATTAAAAAGGCAAAATATATTTGCATCCATTGGAAAGTCTGAACTATAGCATTTTGTAAGTATTTATTTCTTTGACTCGATTTCATCTTTTAAATGAAACTTCCTTTAGAAACACATAGCTCATCTTGGCTCCAATAAAATCTATCCCTAGAATGACTTGGTTTCCAAAATCTATAAAGAACTTATCAAACTCAACATCCAAGAAACCAATAATCCAGTGAAGAAATGGGCAAAAGACATGAATAGACACTTCTCCAAAGAAGACATCCAGTGGCCAACCAATGCATGAAAAAATGCTGAACATCATTCATCATCAGGGAAATACAAATCAAAACCACAATGAGATACCACCTCACACCTGTCAGAATGGCTAACTCATTCCATTATCAACTCAGGCAACAACAGATGTTGGCGAGGATGCGGAGAAAGAGGATCTCTTTTGCACTGCTGGTGCGAATGCAGACTGGCACAGCCACTCTGGAAAACAGTAGGGAGGTTCCTCAAAAAATTAAAAATAGAACTACCCTACAACCCAGTAACTGCACTACTAGGTATTTATCCGAGGGATACAGGTGTGCTGTTTTGAAGGGGAACATGCACCCCAATGTTTATAGCAGTGCTACCAATACTGCAATCAGTATCAAGCCAAAGTAGTATGGAAAGAGCCCAAGTGTCCATTGATAGATGAATGGATAAAGAAAATGTGGTATATATATACAATGGAGTATTAAAAAGAATGAAATCTTGCCATTTGCAACTACGTGAATGGAACCGGAGGGTATTATGCTAAGTGACATTAGTCAGTCAGAGAAAGACAAATATCATATGACTTCAGCCATATGAGGACTTTAAGACACAGAACAGATGAACACAAGGGAAGGGAAGCAAAAATAATATAAAAACAGGGAGGGGGACAAAAACATAAGAGTCTCTTAAATATGGAGAACAAACAGAGGGTTACTGGAAGGGTGGTGGGAGGGGGGTGGGCTAAATGGGTAGGGGGCATTAAGGAATCTACTCCTGAAATCATTGTTTCACTATATGCTAACTAACTTGGATGTAAATTTAAAAAATAAACAATAATAATAATTTTAAAAAATGTATCCCTAGAATGAGAGTAGAAGAGCTTCTCCCAGTATAAGCTGTATATATCTTTCAGCTGAAGACTGTGAAAACAATAGATTTATCATTGTTGTGAAGAAGAGTCACTGCTTATGTTGTGGGCAGAAATTTAGGGATTGGAGGTTACTGAGAAAAGTAAAAAAAAAAAAATCCCAAGTTATTTCCAGGTATAAGAGAAATGGCTCCATAATACTTTGTGAATTGGGGTCCTTCTATTAAGCATTGAACATAAAGAATTAATGGACATATTAAATCACACCAATATTCTTCCTTAAAGCAGAAAGCTCTACATAAATGTATAATGGAAAGGTTAGAAACCAAAAGAAGGGCATGAAATCTAATTTTTTCATCTTTCCTAATAATAAAGTTAACACTTTTAAATGTTAAAATGTACTTATGGTAAGAACTAAACCATGAATTCACAGAAATATGAATCTTTGTCTACTTGATGAAAACCTTATAGAGAAGCATTTTCAAAAATGAGATTGGTCATATCTGTTCCAATAGCTTAACTTTTAACTTAATTAAGTTAAGCAATGTGTAGAAGGAAGCACAAAGGACAAAATATGAAAAAATCCACCTTTTGGAGGTTTGTTTGCTAAATAATGCGTGGAATTACACTAGCCAGGTAAATGTGGAATAGTTGGCCACGATCCTGTTGGCACTTTAGGCACATTAAAAACACGTAAAAGAATGTCAACGCTAAAAACAAAAAATGCCAAAATCATCGAATGAATCTCTTGTATCTCTTGGTTTGTAGGACTGTGAAAATTGGATCTTGGAGATAGCAGATGAGAATGGGATTGATTTAGGCCTGTGAAGTGAAATAATATCTCCAGACAGCCATGCCGTGGAAGCCACAAAACTGAGCATGAACTCAAAAAACACTGGGGATAAGGATATATATTATGCAAAGGATCTAGAAAAATTAATATCAGAATATTTGAGCCATGCCTCATAGGCAAGGACCTACCATCTGGAGAACAAGATGATACAAAGGTGGATGCCAAGAAAAAAAGTTGAAAAGAAATAGAGAATATAAAAATATTTCTGGGCCTATCCAGTAGGCAGAGACTCAATCATGGAAAAGAACACGTTTAAAAATGATTAAAACTTCTTTTGCAAAATGTTGAACTAGATGGGAAAAAGTGTCAAAGCTCCAGCCATTAATAAATTATGGCTAATTAAAGAAAGTGCTTCTATGAAAAATAGCCTTGCCTATTTTGTAATACACAGCTGACTTTATATTTACATTAATAATGTATTTACTGTAATATTTTAAATTTAATACCTAGCAATTGAATCCTTAATGTTGTGTAATGTTATCAAAATGTTCCCTCATCCTTGAATATAGAGTAGCTCCATTTAAAAAGAAAAGTCAGGGGCGCCTGGGTGGCGCAGTCGGTTAAGCGTCCAACTTCAGCCAGGTCACGATCTCGCGGTCCATGAGTTCGAGCCCCGCGTCGGGCTCTGGGCTGATGGCTCGGAGCCTGGAGCCTGCTTCCGATTCTGTGTCTCCCTCTCTCTCTGCCCCTCCCCCGTTCATGCTCTGTCTCTCTCTGTCCCAAAAATAAATAAACGTTAAAAAAAAAGTTAAAAAAAAATAAATAAAATAAAAAGAAAAGTCAACGTGGTCAGATCAGAATGAATAAAACCAACTAGACCCTTCACATACAGGTTCACTAAAGCTGTGTTTTCCCTGTTGCTTCTGGGCCAGTATATATAATCTGTCATGGCAGCCAGGAGATCGCTAAGCAAGACATTCACATTCCTTTCTAATGAGTCAATTTTCCATCCCGTAACAATATCAGATGTCTTTCAAATCAAGCAAAGACAAGCTATATGGTAGAGAGAATGACCTGTGGTGCCTTGAGTTTATCACGAATTTAGCCCTTTTGTCCTTTTATAACTACACTGGGGGCAGTGATACCACCACTGTGTTTGATCTACCATTCTGAATCAAGAAACTAAAATTAAATGAAAATAATGTATTTAAAAAGTTAGAATGTTACAATAGTATTGCTTATAAGAGTCTTAAATATGTCATTAACAGTTACTTCAAAATATTCAAGTTGGTTAACTGGCTAACTTAAAGAATCTTAATGTTCTACCCCTAAATGTCTTTTGTTTGAACCTTTACTTCTTAAACACAGTCCAAGTTGTGCAAATTAACTTTTATTCTTATTAGCTATAATTTTTTTCTTGACATTATTTTGTCTCAGGTAAAAAAATTACTTCTTTAAGTAATTTACTCCTACTAGCCTGTGAATTGTTTGACCATCTTGCATACACAATTTTCTTCCTTACAAAGCAAAATGAGAATGCTGTGGTGTCTGTTATTCCAGGCCTTGGCTATGCAACATGCTGAGATCACATAGTGACAAAAGAAAAGGAAAAAATAAAGGAAAGGCAAATGTGTGTGAGAATGCGTCTATGTAAACACACAATAAATCTTCGAAAGCTGAAAATCAAATAACAAGCTAGATTATTATTTCCCTCTCAGTCTCAATTGAATCAACATTAGCTAGTTGACTTTTTGAGGCAGACACAATGGCAAGCCACAGTCAACAGTGTGTTTGACTCCCTGAAGAATCATCGTCTCCAGTTCAGATCATATCCACTGGTTTATATGATTCAGTAAGTGTTAACATCATTTAAGCCTAGAAAAGTTAGTTCATCCAAATAAGATGAATAATATTACATAGTATTTTTTACTGTCTTTGTTAGATTTTATGCATAATAAATTTTTATATCTCCAGCATTCATTTTATTGATGTTTATAGATCTTTCTTTAGTTGTACTTGGAATAACAATAGGCATTAATGAAAGTTTGCATTCTGAGGTAGATCCTTCATATATAAGAACTCTAATTTAACAGGGTCAGTACTGAGAGTTGCTGGAGGGGTTTCAGGTGGGGGTGGGTAAACTAAGTAGGTGATGGCCATTAAGGAGGGCACTTGTCAGAATGAGCACTGGGTGTTGTATATAAGTGATGAATCACTAAATTCTACTCCTGAAATCATTATTACACTATATGTTAACTAACTTGGATTTAAGTAAATAAGAAAATAAAATAAAGTAAAATAAAATAAAATAAAATAAAATAAAATAAAATAAAATAAAATAAAATAAATAAAAGTGTCAGTATTGTAGACATTAAAACTGTTTACCAATATTCTGTCTACTCTCTCATTCCTGGGGTACTGGCAGGACTGTGCTTCCTCACTTTCATAGATGTTGTCATATAATTTGCTTTGGCCAATGAAATGTGAGAAGTGAACTGATCGACTTTCCAGTGGAAGTTTTATGGGCCAGTCTGTTCCCTTTTCCCTCTGCTTCCATGACAATCAGTGTCCCATCAGCATGGGTCCTAGAGGGAAGACAACAGATGCAGAGCAGAGAACATGAATGAAAATTAAATCTATTATTTTTTAACCCACTGTGATTTAGGGGTTAAAGCTAGGGAACCTGGCTACACTGACTGACAGACTTGAAGAACTACTAAAGTTTGAAGTCTATTTCCAGGTTAAGAAAATATTTGGATTAGGAAAATATAGTAATATGAACAAATTTTTTTAAATATGTAAATTAGATCTTACTAATAAAGCAATTCTAGAAACAATACTTTTCACACTGATTTGTTTATGGCCAGATATAGCTTCAGCCATGTGAAATTGCCTGTATTTGACCACTGTTGAGTGTAAAAATGGCAACTTCATATGGTTTAACCTAATAAATGTCTCAAAGATATTACATTGTTTTGTGTATCTAAGGGAACTACATTGTGTTTTAGTAAGTTGGTGAATTGAAATAAGATTACTCACATTTAGTATTTGCTTCAAGTATAATCTTGTTTCATTAATGCCTTATGTTTGGGACATTAAAGAGTTAGGCCAAATAACACAGTGTGATTAACAAACATTTGTCTTTTTGCAGACATGATCTAATGCATTTTTTAAAGTTGTTGTTTTTTAATATGTTAACCATTGCTTGCTTTAGGACACATTCTTGAGGTCATAGACAACATTTATCACACTTAAAACACTATGACACAGGCTATTTTGTTGGTTTTGAAGTTTTTGCCAATGAAAAATAAGGTAACTAATTATCCAATATGGCTTATTATGTTAAATTTACCCACTAAGAGAGCTTTCAAAATTATTAAAATACAATTTTTCACCCTCAGAGTGGGAACATTTCCATTAAAAGACAACACACATGAAATATTTGACTATTACTCAGATTTTTAATTATTGAAATAATATTCCATTAGGGAAAACCCAAATCCATTACGTTCAAATACCTTATAAGAGGAACACTCAAAACTGTTTCACTAAGTTTACTCCTACTTGTTGTCAGAAGTGTAGCAAATTAAAGTCAAATTTGGGGTTCTAGTTGTACACAATTTAGAAAAATGTTGACCTTCTGGTTTAAAGAGAAGAAGTTCAAGAATGATTTACAAAACTTTAGAATTTCCAGATGTAGCTTCTCATAAAGCCCTTTGGATATCAAATGCATTTACCAAACATTTTGATGAGTTAAGTGTAAATGAATCAGGAACATAAGGATTAAATTTCTCCACAAATACACAAGAGCCTCAAAAATTAGGAAAAAGAGTGCCTTGGCAGAATTCGATTGGGTCTGGTCAAATCCAGAGAGTTTCAAAACTATGTTTTGAAGTTTTTCTGAAACCGAAACCTCACTAGTTTTGATAATCTCTTGTTACAAATCCAAACTGAATATTGTTTTCAAGTTCTATTGGTGATAAACAAACCGAAGGTGGTTAGGACCGGGACCACAGATACACTTTCATAAATAATTTTTATAGCATCGAGCTTCACCATATCATTTTTCTATAAATAATGTTTCCTAGAGTTATAAAAATTAAAAGTGGAAGGTATGTTGGTCCGTGGGTAAGTGGATAAGTGGAGGAAGGTGGTCAGAAGTTACCAACCTACAGTTAAAAGATGAATAATCACTAGGGATGCAATGTACAATGTGGTGACTATAGTTTGCTCTGTTGTGAGATATGTATGAAAATTGTTAAAGGAGAGATCCTAAGAATTCTCATCACGAGAAAAATTTCTCTTTCTCTTTTATTTTCATTGTATCTATATGAGATGATAGATATTAACTAAACGTATTATGGTAATCATTTCACAACATATGTAAGTACCCATTATGCTGTGCACTTTGAACTTATACAGTAGTGTATATCAATTGTTTGTCAAGAAAACTGGAAAAACGATGAAAAGAAACCCGAATTTCAGTAAATAACAAAAGCAAAAATAGAAAACACATAATAATCTGGCTCTACCAGTTCTCTGATATCTGTAATATCTTCACAGCACCCCCAGGCCAAAAGAAATCCTTAATAGTTTCATGTATTAAGTAGTCAGGTCTACACAACTTACTAAGTTTTTATATTCCAGAAATTTAATGGTCATAGGCAAAAATGCTACAAATAAATTAAAAAATGATATTTGATTTCATTCTTAAATACTACAATCAGTAACAAGTTACGTGTGCCCGGTTGGGTACCACAAAATTTCCCAATCCTTGAAATCTCACTGGACATTGACACCTCAATTCTTTTTTAAAACAAATTTTTTTTATAACGTTTATTTATTTTGGGGACAGAGAGAGACAGAGCATGAATGGGGGAGGGGCAGAGAGAGAGGGAGACACAGAATTGGAAACAGGCTCCAGGCTCTGAGCCATCAGCCCAGAGCCTGACGCGGGGCTCAAACTCACGGACCGCAAGATCGTGACCTGGCTGAAGCCGGACGCTTAACCGACTGTGCCACCCAGGCGCCCCGACACCTCAATTCTTGTTCTGACTTTCTGATAGCATTTGGACTTTTGTTACAGAATAAATGGAAAGCTCAGGTTTATAAAGATATAATAACATCATTGAGAAGAATGTCACATGATCTAACATTGAAACTGTGAACCACCTTGATCCAGTAGTTCAGATGGTGTCCAAGAGATGTTAAGTGTTTTTACATTTTTTCTTTTTTGAAAGTTGGAAATATTCCATGGCACCTCTGTGACTTCACTATGGCACTGCAGGGTGCCTCAGGACACAGTTTGGGAGCTGTGGGCTTTAACAATTCCCTTAAGTTATCTTACAAGCATTACGTGATTTTGCATAGCAATTTATTTACAGCCAAGCAAGTATTGCCAGCAGTGGAATCTCACATGAAGAAAAACTAATTCGTTTTCCTAAACCTTACTGATAGTACTTGATAATGTATTATAATATATTCTTATATTTAAAAATAGTTTTAATAAATCAGGAAATTATAATAGTCATTGGAACTTATGTCTTTCATAACAAACAATAGAGTTTACTTGGAAGGAATGTTAACTAAAAAGTCAAGAATTTTTTCAGTTTTTTAAACCTGAAAATAGAAGCCTTACTTGTGTTAGAAAGGAATCTCAAGGTGATATTTTTAAAAGGGAGAGCTTAGCACTGTTTTATTAAATTTTAAGAAGTTTTATATTATAGTGGAGAACACAGGGGAAAAAATAAAGTAACATTTGTTCAACTTGGTGTTCTACACATGAATTGTGTCTAAAAATAAGTAAACTGATTTTGCTGTTGGAGGAATCCATATAGAAGCCTCTCAGAGGATTTAGGGGCATGTGGGTGGCTCAGTCAGTTGACCATCTGACTCTTGACTTCAGTTAGAGGAGCAGATCACAATCCTGGGGTAGTGGGATTGAGCCCCACATCCAGCTCTATGCTGAGAGTGGTACCTGCTTGAAATTCTCTTTCTCTCCCTCTTCCCCTCTACCCTGTAGGCTCATGTCTATCTTGTGTCTAAAATAAAAATAAAAAGTAAACAGAAATTAAATACTAAACAAGAGTTTGTCTTTAAAATCAGGTTATCGTGATTTTTTTCAGACAAGGTATATTAATACTTTGTACATACTTTTTAGTCAGAATGTAAATCTTTTGTCCCAAAACTTTAATTAATGGAAGTTGTGTGAATATATTAATAATAAGCAAATACAAGACTGAAGAGAGTCCATATAAATAAGTCTTGCAGGTATGTATTATAGCTGCCAAATTAATATGAATATTTATTACAAGCCCACTATGTCTTGGCATAGTTCCAGATGCTTAGGAGACAGCAGTACAAAACAAATGGGGATCACAGCCCTCAGAAATCTTTCATTTTAATGGAGACAGAGAATAAATATGGTAAATAAGTAAAATACCTAGAATGTTAGTAATACATGCTAAGAAGAAAAAATAAGTTGGTAGATGATGATAGGAAGTGATGAGGGGAGGATTGAAAATTTAGGAAGGGCCTTAGTGATAATATGAGGAAAGAACCACAAGAAGTAAGAGAGTGAAGCATATGGAAATCCAAAGGAAGGACTTTCCAGAAAAAGAAAAAACAAGCCCAAGGATCCTTATTGGGAATGTGCTTTCGACTCAAAGTTCAGCATACCTGAAACAGAGTGAACAAGAGGGAGAGTTGTAGGAGAGAAATCAGAGGTAGCAAAGAGGCAAGGCCACAGTGGGGTAATCTGGACTTTTGCTCTGAGTGACAAGTCTCTGGAGGGCTTTGAGATAAGCACTGATGTGATGCAACATAGATTTCAAATGTATTGCTTTGACTGCTGTAGCGAGAACAAGACTAAAGAGGGCAATAAAGAAGGGACCACCATGGGGCGCCACCATGGGGCGCCTCAGTTGGTTGAGCGTCCAACTTCAGCTCAGGTCATGATCTCGTGGTCTGTGAGTTTGAGCCCCGCATCGGGCTCTGGGCTGACAGCTCAGAGCCTGGAGCCTGTTTTGGATTCTGTGTCTCCCTCTCTCTCTGCCCCTCCCCCGCTCATGCTCTGTGTCCCTCTCTATGTCAAAAATAAATAAACATTAAAAAAAAAGTTATAAAGAAAGGGGACCACAAGAGGCTATTGACATAACACAAAAGATGAGGGTATCTTGGACTAGGAGTAATGGAATTGGTCCAAAGTGGTGAGATTCTGTATTTACTTTCAAGGTACATGTGTGTCACCCAATGTGGCCAAATGTAGTTATTCAAATTTGACATTTAAAATTTAATTACTGAAAGTGAAATGAAGCCAAAAATTCAGTTCCTCAGTTATGTTCACCACATTTCAAGGGCTCAATAACTTCATGAGTTTGTGGTACTATACAAGACAACCCACTTATGGATCTTTGTCAAAAATATAGTGTTCTATTAGACAGCTAGAACTAACCAGATTTGCTGACAAGTGTGAAGTGGGTTATGAGTGAAAGATAGTGATCAAGGGTGATTTGGAGCCTGAACAACTGGAAGAATTGAGTATACTGATATAGGAATATCATAAGAAAACAGGTTTGGGGGCGCCTGGGTGGCGCAGTCGGTTAAGCGTCCGACTTCAGCCAGGTCACGATCTCGCGGTCCGGGAGTTCGAGCCCCGCGTCGGGCTCTGGGCTGATGGCTCAGAGCCTGGAACCTGCTTCCGATTCTGTGTCTCCCTCTCTCTCTGCCCCTCCCCCGTTCATGCTCTGTCTCTCTCTGTCCCAAAAAATAAATAAATGTTGAAAAAAAAAATTAAAAAAAAAAAAAAAAGAAAACAGGTTTGGAACACATGCCAGGAACTCAGTTTTAGAAGCGCTAAATTTGAAATGTTTGTTAGACATTAAGTGGTGATCTCAAAGAGGCAATCAGATATGTGAGCAGATTGAAGGGAGAAGCATAGGCTGGATAGCCCAAGCAAGCTTTCCTTTATGCCAGGCACCCTTCGGAATACCTGCATAACCCATCCAATATCACAACAACCTGATGACCTGGTTACTATCATGCCCATTTCATACATGAAGAAACTAAGGTGTAAAGAAACATACCATTTCTCAGTAAGTTGAAAGAACGAGAATCTGACTTGTGAGAAGCAATCTCCTCCACTACCCAGAGGAAGCTGGTCTGCAAAAGAAAGCAAAACAAAACCAACAAGTGAGGAGAGCTGAATAGAGAGAGAGAGGAAAGGAGAGAAAGATCCAGATTCTTTCACCATTCCTTTGGATTCTGGGCGCTAACTTAAGGATCATTCCTACCCATCTGTAAGAGAATACAGTCTAAGGCATTGCAACCTATTAAGTTGCATATAACACAATCGATGAACATTTTGTTTCACATGTGAATACTGTAGGTTTTCTAAGAAAATGCAGTAGATTTGCTAATGTGAAGCACATCTTAGCATTATAGATTTCACATTGTTTTACTTTATTCATGAGAAAGCTATTCCTACAGATAATTTGAACAAAACCTGACCTTTCTCTTAGCTTATTTTAAATACAAACTTTAAGATATTTTCCAAAGACATTCTAACCTCTTTATGTCTTATTATTATCTCTGTCTGGATTATTATTTATGATATATTACCAAAATAATTTTAGTTTTTTCTTGCAAAAATTTACTGAAGTGTAACCTTGCATTTACACAAATGCAAAAATCATAAGTTTTCAGTTGGCAATGTGGAAATGTCTGTAAGTCTACAGTTTCATAATACGCATAATACGCAGTTTCAGTATACGCATGTATTTAGTGCACATATCCAAAGCCTAAGAAGAGGGTTCCTGGGTGGCTCAGTGAGTTGAGCATCTGACTCTTGGTTTTGGCTCAGGTCATGACCTCATGCTTTGTAAGATGGAGCCCCATGGCTGAAAGCTCAGAGCCTGTTTGGTTTCTCTCTCTCTCTCACTCTCTCTGCTCCCCCCCACCCCTCTCCCTCTCACTCCCTCTATCTTTCTCTCAAAATAAGTAAACTTAAATAAAACAAACCTAAGAAATCCCTCTCATACAATACAATACAACACGATACAATACAATACGATACGATGCAATACAGTCATTAGCTCCTCTACTCCCAGGATTAATATTATCCTGACATCAAATAACAATACATCCTCTTGCCTGTTTTTAATTCCATATAAAAGAATTATGTAGCATATAGTATTTTCTGTCTGGTTTATTTTACTCAACTTATTATTAGTTACAGTTGTAGTTTGTGGATTCTCATGCTCTAGAGTATTCCATTATATGAATACACTGAAGTCTGTTTATTAATTTGACCACTGGTATACATTTTTTTCCAGTGTAAGTATTCTTATACATGTGTTGTTGGGAACACATATACACTACTCTCTTAATTATATACCTAGGAATGAAAGAGAGCATATTTATGGTATGCATATATTGCATTTGAATAGATACTAACAAACAGTTTAATTCCAGTATAATTAACCTACAGGGTTATACTAATTTCAGGTGCACAATATAGTGATTCAACAATTTGTTATCATGATAAGCGTGCTCTTAATCCCCTTCATCTATTTCACCCATCCTCCACCCACCTCCCCTCTGGTAATCACCAGTTTGTTCTCTATAGTTAAGAGTCTGTTTTTTGGTTAATCTCTTTTTTGTTTGTTTGTTTTGCTTAAATTCCACATTTGAGTGACATCATATGGTATTTGTCTTTCTCTGACTTATTTCACCTAACTTTATACTCTCTAGATCCATCCATGATGTTGCAAATGGTAAGATTTCATTCTTTTTTATGGATGAGTAATCTATATCACCTATGAGTAATATTCCATTGTGTACTTGTGTGCGGGTATGTGTGTGTGTATATACACATACACTTCTTTATCCATTCATCTATTGATGGACACTTGGGTTGCCTCCATAATTTGACTCTTGTAAATAATGCTACAATAAACTGAGGGGTGCATTTATCTTTTCAAATTAGTGCTTTTATATTCTTTGGGTAAATGCCCAAGAGTGGAATTACTAGGTCATATGGTAAATTCTACTTTAAACTTTTTGAGGAACCTCCACACTGTTTTCCACAGTGGCTGCACCAGTTTGCATTCCCACCAACACTGCACAGGGTTCTTTTTTTTCCATATCTTTACCAACAATTGTTTTTTGTGTTGTTGATGTCAGCCATCCTGACAGGTGTGAGGTGATATCTCATTTTGGTTGTGATTTGCATTTCCCTGATGATGAGTGATGTTGAGCATTTTTTCATGTGTCTGTTGACCATCTGGATGTCTTCTTTCACGGTCATGTCTTCCGCCCATTTTTTATATTGGATTATTTGGGGGCAATTTTGGTGTTGAGTTGTGTAAGCTCTTTGTATATTTTGGATGCTGACATTTTATTGGATATATAATTTGCAAATATCTTCTCCCATTCCATAGGTTGTCTTTTAGTTTTGTTTTCTTGATGGTTTCCTTTCCTGTGCAGAACTTTTTATTTTGATGTAGTCTCAATAGTTTGTTTCTTATTCCCTTGCCTTAGAAGGCATATCTAGAAAAATGTGGCTATGACTAGAGCCACAGAAATTACTGCCTGCATTCTCTTCTAGAATTTTTATGGTTTCAAGTCTCACATTCAGGTCTTTAATCCATTTTGAGTTTATTTTTTGTGTATGGCATGAGAAAGTTTGATTCTTTTGCACGTGTCCAGTTTTCCCAACATCATTTGTTTGAAGAGATTGTCTTTCTCATTGCATATTTTTCCCTCCTTTGTCATAGATTAACTGCCCATATAACTGTGAGATTATTTCTGGGCTCTGTATTTTATGTGCCTTTTTTTGTGCAGGTACCATACTGTTTGATTACTACAGCTTTGTAGTGTATCTTGAAATCTGGTTTGTGATACCTCTACTTTCGGCCTTCTTTTTGAATGCTTTAGCTACTCAAGTCTTTTGTGGCTTCATATATATTTTAGGATTAACTGCTGTAGTTTTGTAAAAGATGCTGTTAGTATTTTGATCAAGATTGCATTAAATCAGTAGACTAATTTGGGAAGTATAAACATTTTAACAATATTTGTTTTCCCAATTCATCGGCATGGAATATATTTCCATTTGTTTGTATCATCTTCTATATCTTTCATCAGTGTTTTAAAGTTTTCAGGGTTGCCTGGGTGGCTCAGTTGGTTCAGCATCTGACTTCGGCTCCGGTCATGATCTCGCAGTCTGTGGGTTCAAGTCCCGTGTCGGGCTCTGTGCTGAGAGCTCAGAGCCTGGAGCCTGCTTCTGATCCTGTGTCTGCCTCTCCCCACTCTCACTTTGTCTCACTCTGTCTCTCAAAAATAAAAATAAATGTAAAGAAAAACTTTTTTAACTTTTCAGAGTATACATATTTTACCTCCTTGATTAAGTTCATTCCAAGGTATTTTATTATTTTTGGTGCAATTGTAAATGAGATTATTTTCTTAATTTCTCTTTCTGCTACTTCACTGTTAGTGTATAGAAATTCAACAGATTTCTGTATCTTGATTTTGTATTCTGTGACCTTACCAAATTCATTTATCGGTTCTAGGTGTTAAGCAGTTTTTTAACATTGTTGGCGATAATATATCTTTGAAACAGAATAACCTATGGGTGAAAATTAAGAATTCTAAGGATTATTTCTAGCCATTTCCAACCAGTAAATTGTTTGATGTTACCTATTTTTCTATTTGGTGAAAAATGGAATTAATTTTTAGATATAGAAATTTCTATTTTAGTAAGTGTGATATTAAACTAAGCAAGCTGGATCATGAATTTTTATATTGACATTTCTAATAATTGTCTATAAACATAAAAAATCTGTTCTTTGCTGCACTGTGGCAAAAGAAAATAAAACATAAATCATTATGGGCTTAGATTAATAGCATATTAGTGAAAATCAAATAACACAGTAGATTTGGAACAAAATGCCATCTCAGTTCTATATTCAAACTGTGAGGAGAACATAACCTTGTGTATCTCTTTTTATAACATGAGGTGACTCAGGTGATATGTTCCATCGTTTTTCATTACTTTTACCCCACTAGACAGAAATTGTCACGTATTTT
Source organism: Prionailurus viverrinus (assembly GCF_022837055.1). Lineage (NCBI taxonomy): Eukaryota > Metazoa > Chordata > Mammalia > Carnivora > Felidae > Prionailurus > Prionailurus viverrinus. The sequence goes on from NC_062564.1 coordinate 71,713,443, forward strand.
TGGTATATGCTGAATTATTATGCTTCAGAATTTCAGACTGGAAAATTTTAACAGCTTGTAAATTTGAACCTATATACTTACTACAACAGGTCAGAGTCACAATACAGAATAGGTTCATCAGTAGGTAAGTACGCTCCTCTCTGTATGGTTCCCTGAGCTTCCAAAGAACTGTAACTCAGATGACGGCTAGTACTTTGGAGGAGGTTTTTATTAGCACAAGTTTGTCAACGATTATTGGCAAAAATGAACTTCCACAAGTCTGTAACTTTTTCGAAAATTATTGGCAACAATAAACCTCCATCCAATAATTATCTCAGGAATAATCTATCATGTGAAATACTTCTTACTGCCTGATACAGAACCAGATACTCTTTTTGACCTGATAGTATTTCACACACATGTTGCACATACTCTGGGAATTTATTGGACAACGGTAGTATTATCTCTCTTTTCCCTCCTCAGTTGTGAGGTTCTTGAAGATAGAGACAGTATGCTACAGGTTTTTGTTTTCTCGACATCGAGGATAGTGGCATAGTATATTCTGTCAATGCTGAATGTCTTGATATATTTTCAAAAATGGAAAGTTTAAAAACAGGAACAAAATGTAATACAATTATATATACATACATGCATGTAATAATATATATAAATTTACATGTATTGTGTAATGATATGTATAAATAATATATTATAACATATAATAAAATTATATATAATATACAAATAATATATAATAAATTATATATAATTAAATATGTATCTATGTAATTTTAAAGACTCATGCGAAGGTTGAATTTTTTTTAATTTTTCATATTGTGTTATCTATTTCTGTATAATACATAATCCCCAAATTTAATAGCTTTAAGTGGTAAACATTTTTTATTTTACAGGTCTGTTGTATAGATATTTAAAAGCAAGGAATGTTAGAAGCCATTTTAGAGGCAGCTTACCATCGTTTATTTTCTAGCCTTTGCTGTTTTTTTTTCTCCCTACATGCAATTCTCCCTACATGCATTAAAGCATTCTCTAAAATCTAGTTTCTCATTAGCTACATCAAGTCCAGATGTGAATAAGCCTCCTTGGTGTAGTTCCTTACGTAGAGCTCATTATGTACAGTTCTTCTTGTTCTGTAGACTTTGAGACTAAAGAAACCATGTATCTGCACTTGCCTCCCATACTCAATATACCATGGTGGGACAGGAATAGGGGAAAACGGAAAGCAAACATGAATCACTGGTCCATAACATTTCCAAAATCCTGCCAGATAAATATTGGGTTTCCTGATTAGGTGCCTCAACCAGGGAATAATTTTCATTGGCTCTTTGCATCTCTGGGCTTTATTTTTTAATGAAAGGTAACACATTTTCAGCTGAGTAGTTTTCTCACACTGCTTATTGCAATGGGTTTGTGTGGAGGCATAGGGAATTACAACTGCTTTTCACTCTGTGCTGTCACTTTGTGGGCCTCCTGTGGACGCCATTGGAATTTGCTCCATTAGTCAAAAACCGGACCTACATGCTCTTAAGATTTAAATCTTGAAGATTCTTCGTAACAAATCTCTTGTGTGAGTGAATACTCCTGAGACACTTGCCAGTGATCTTTCTGAGAGCTTGCCCAAAGATGAGACATCTGTAGACCATGCTTTTTAAGCAATGCCATGGAACTGATCTTTTCAAAGAAGATATTTCTTGATTTTAGCATCATTTGCCAGTTGGAGAGATGGAGAATTAAAAAAAATTATGTTTATTTATTTTTGAGAGAGAGAGAGAGAGTGCGAGCACGGGAGGGACAGAGAGAGAGAAGGATACACAGAACTGAAACAGGCTCCAGGCTCTGAGCTGTTCGCACAAAGCCTGATGCGGGCGTGAACCCACGAACCATGAGATCATGATCTGAGCCAAAGTCAGATGCTTAACTGACTGAGCCACCCAGGTGCCCCAGAGAGTTGGAGAATTTTAAAAATCATCAATCTCTGTCTCCTTTTGTTAAAGATTCCTTCTCTCTGTGTCTAGCTTTCTTTTCATATTTTATGATAGATATGAAGAAGAAACTGGGCAGCACCTTTGACTGTGCTTTGAAATCTCCTTGGCTACATCTTTGGACACATTTTTGTACATTTCAGGCTGCTACATGTGAGAGTGCTGCTAAACTTGCTGCTACTAAATACCAAGGATTCCCCTTTATTCCTGTTTCCAATAATATCTTGGTCACTTCTTTTTGAATTCTCATTGGCAACGCCTTTGCAGTCCAGATTTCTGCTAACAGTCTCTTCAAGGCCATAGGCTTTCTCTAATAAACTCTACAAATCATTTCAACCTCTTACCTCTGCCTGGCTACGAAGCCATTCCACATTCTTAGGTATTTTTTTTATGGCAACACTCTACTTCCAAGTACCAAAATACCAGTTATCTATTGCTGTGTAACAAAGCACCACTTAATACAACAAATATTTATTATCTCATAACACAGATCTTATAGATCAAAATCTGGGCATAGATTAGCTGGGTTCCTCTGGCCCACAGTCTCTCAAAAAGCTACAGTCAAGGTATTAGGGTTGCAATGAACTCAAGGATCAACCTGGGGAAGAACGCCCCCACATTCACTCACACGACCAAAAAGAAGGTAGATAATGTGGTGAAGATACCTTGAAAACTTTCAAATGACACACCTTCTGGCAAACACATTACTGGTATATTCAAAAGGGAGAGTCCTAAACTGTGGACTACTTTTGTGGGTAGGATGTGCCTGTCTCATTAGGTTTGCATAGAGCAAACAAAGCTCGACTCTGTGGATGTACAGGGTATCGCTTCTAGGAAAACGTCACATAGGCAATATAATTATCAGAGCATAAAATGGAAATCTATTTTAGCATTGAAATAATTCTGTATTTTCAGGAAGCACGTATTGCTTGGAGATGTCACATGTTAATCTGTGCCAGAGTATACAATGATGTGGCAAAAACATGGATCTGAGAACACTTGCTGCTTCTCCTGTGCCTTTGCATTACTTGTACTTCTGAAATAATTAGCAAAGTACTTCTGAAATAATTAGCAAAGCCCGACCTTCACTAAGAATTCTGATGGTTTTTTTTAATTTTTTTTAACATTTATTTATTTTTGAGACAGAGAGAGACAGAGCATGAACGGGGGAGGGGCAGAGAGAGAGGGAGACACAGAATTGGAAGCAGGCTCCAGGCTCTGAGCCATCAGCCCAGAGCCCGACGCGGGGCTCGAACTCACAGACCGTGAGATCGTGAGCTGAGCTGAAGTCGGACGCTCAACGGACTGAGCCACCCAGGCGCCCCAGAATTCTGATGTTTTAAAATGACTTGATAAACTATCTTACTTTATCTTAAAAATAATCTAAAGTGAATTAAAACACACGTAATAATGTAGTGAAATAAAATTGTCCACTGATAAGATAATTAGGGGTGTTCTCTGGAATAAAGATTTTAAAGCTACTTACCAACCTTTTCATTTGACTTTTTCAATGTGTGTGTGTGTGTGTGTGTGTGTGTGTGTGCTTGCATGTATTTTCTTAAAAATATGTAGAGTATTTGGATACATAAAACTTCAAACTTTCTAATTTTTACATTTAAAGGTAAATAAAAAAAAATAGAGGGAAAAAAGACTTTGTACACAAAAGTGGTCATTAATATTTATCAGCTTTTTAAATGGTAATTTCCCAAGCAGAAAATTCAGAGGGGGAAAAAATGTTGTCCGTAACTGAAATAGGAAAAACAATTGGTTAAATCACAAATTTAAGGGACATGTCACTAACTTTACCTATGAAATATTAAAGAAACTTTTTTTCAATAGATAATGTCCAGTATTTTCTAGAGAAAATTGATGTGGCTGCTCTATTGCTGGTATACAAGTGTATGTATTTTATAGTTAGAGGAAAAATTTATATTATGTATATGATCTTTTAAAATACTTCTGCTACTTGATCAGGTATTTTCACTTCTATAAGAGTAAAATAATATTCTGAGATGTAGAGATATTTATATAGAAAAAGTGTTGGCACTACATAATATAAAAAATTTAATTGTCCAAAAATAAAAGAATATTTTCATAAAATATGACACATCCATAGAGTCCATATGGATCAAATGATTTAGAATTATATTATAGATTCATAAGAATAATTACTGCTTACTAGTGACAGCTAATACTCACTGTGTGTTTCTTAAATGTCAGGCATTGTTTCCATACACATATTTTTTTTTCAACGTTTATTTATTTTTGGGACAGAGAGAGACAGAGCATGAACGGGGGAGGGGCAGAGAGAGAGGGAGACACAGAATCGGAAACAGGCTCCAGGCTCTGAGCCATCAGCCCAGAGCCTGACGCGTGGCTCGAACTCACGGACCGCGAGATGGTGACCTGGCTGAAGTCGGACGCTTAACCGACTGCGCCACCCAGGCGCCCCTCCATACACATATTGATATGATTGTGTATCTGTCTGAGAGGTACATTATGTACATAGCAGTTATTTCTGAGTTGTTTGATTATGGGCAACTTTTATTATGTCTTTCACATTTCTTTGTATTTTAAAGTTTTTCTATGGTAAGATTTTTTTTCTCTTTAATAGTGGCAAAGGAAATATCATCATAATAAAAGGAACTAGAATGTTTTTCATTTCATGCTGACTGCCTCAGTCTGATTGAGCAATTGGTAGAGGGAATAAATCAATCTCTAAATGTTATGTGTATTCTACTATAGCAAGAAAGATACAAAGGCCTACTTATTATACCCTGTTCCTTGCCTTCAAGTTGAATATGTTTTTAGAAGAAGAAATATGTATGTTTGTTATATTTATAGTTAAAAAGCAGGGGTTGGTTTTGAGAACATTCGGACATTCCAGCAATAGTTTACTGCAATGAAATGTTGGTATTCTATGAACACAATTATTGATCTCTCACACTATACCAATAACCATGCTTGGTACCTTGATACAAGGTTGAATAAATGAGTGCTCTTAGGAAGAAAAAGAAGTTAATCACTAATTAACTTGCAAAAAATTCTTGCAAATTCTTGCAAAACACTCAAGAAAAAGTAAACCAGCTAACAAACCAAGCTAAAAAAAAATAAACAAGAAGAAATTCTTCCTAGCTATATATTTTTATTCTGGTCTGATATGCTAAATGATTTTGTAATCAAAAGTCTATTTATCTTATGCCATTTTAACAAATTACTCACAGAGTGAGGAACATCTTCCATCCATATTCCTTCTATAACCATTTTAGGCAAAGACATCTTAACTCTTACGCCACAAAAATAAGCTTCTAAACAAATAAACCTGAAAAGGCTTGGTCCTGCCCTCAGGGAGCTTAAATCTGGCCAGATCATAACAGAAGGGCAACCAAAACCTTCCAATATTGTGGTAGATTTACCTCTTTGCATGGAGGTTGGGCTTTGAAAAGACTCTTTAATCTCTATGCTTCCAGGAGCCTATGATTTGATGATTCTTGACTTATCTTCTATCTCACTGCCTGTTCCCTCTGATTTGGTTTGTAATCCATTTGGAAGTATTCACAGAACCAGGGTCTAAATTGGTTAGCATTGATAGCAGCACCTTTTCAGAAATAATGAAACCATGCACAGAAATGATTCCTTGGCATTTCCTCTACTCATTAACATTTCTTCTTTGATACAAAGTATTTTGATATTAAGTATGTCCGTGTCATGCCATCATGTTGGGTTGAATGAGCTCCTGGCCAGAACAAAGAAGAGCCCTCTAAAACAATAACACCAAATTTAATTTAGAGTCCAAGTGCCAGAATATTGCTTATTGGAATTTTCATATGTACAATTAATATTCTCCTTAGTGACATAACATATCATTTAATTCAACATGAGCCAGTTTTGGGTAATCAGACATTGGTGTTTTAAATAACTTGTTTGTTATCATGCTTCTTCACTTGCGTTTTCAGTACTGATCATCAGAGTTTATAAAATGAACACAGAACATTGAAAAGGGCAATTCATTTGGTGAAGCTGCTTCAAAGGTGGAAAAGGGAAAAGAATTAGGCCATTCAGCATTTTGCCTATAGTGACATTTCTCACCGCTGCCTTAATTAGAGGCATTGAATCATTTCAGTTCTTGAACATTCCTTCTCCAACATGATTAGTTTTTACTACTATGAGCAAACTCATTATCACCTTCTGTAACTTTAAATTTATTGATTTAATTACATGATGAAATGGCAAACATGCAACCTCAAGGCATCTAGTTTCATATTTCAACTTTTGAAAACATTCTTCGAACACCTGAAGCTTGTTCCAATAGTTTTTATATGAAATGAGTGAAGTCATATGCTGTTGTTTGACTTCAAATGATAATTCCTAAAACGAAGGGTCATTGAAAGAGATTTCTTTAAATTTTTTTTTACAGTTATTTATTTTGAGAGATAGAGAGGGACAGAGCACAAATGGGGGAGGGGAAGAGAGAGAATGAGACACAGAATCCAAAGTAGGCTCCAGGCTCTGAGCTGTCAGCACAGGGCCCGACGTGGGGCTCGAACTCACAAACTGGGAGATCATGACCTGAGCCAAAGTGGGATGCTTACCTGACTGAGCCACCCAGGCGCCCCTGAAAGAGATTTCTTTATTGAGTTTTGTTAATGATTAATAAATGATGAATGCAAATATGTATTTGTATTTTTTCTTTGTATTTGTAACACAGCACTACATTAGTATGTATGCTTCATTTATCATGCACAAATGTTCACTTGTTTATGTGAGTCATGCTCTCAAATTGAAGAAAAGTGAAAGGATTTGGTGTGACTAAATTATTCCATCACTCCTGAAAGTTTCTGCTTGCCCCTTTTCTAATCAACCTATATTTCCCACTTAGGTAACCACATCCTCATTTCTATATTGTGGATTATGTTTGCCAGTTCTTGGAGTTCATAAAAATGGAATCATACATTTTATAAAAAAGAGAAATTTTAAATTTTACTTTTTTCTACATCATAATATTAACACCTCAAACTTATTATTACAAAAAAAATCCAACATTAAACCTTCTGGGAGAGATCCTCAGAAATATTTTGTCAAGAATAATTATCAATGGGAAAAAGAACTATTTACTTTCACAGGTTTATACTGCACCAACATGTGATAAAAACAGTATCATTTAAATTCCCTAAGTATTTATAACTAATGGTGAAATAAAGGTACAGGTTTTAAGTAACACAACTGCATCCCAGAGCAAAGCTCAAGAATATTTATAGGAAGATAAAAATATTCAATTTCCAAAAAAGTAAAATTCACAATGTTTTCTATATAATCAAAAATCATCAGGCATGCAAATATGCAGACACATTTTCTACACTGAGAACAATAATCAGTTGAAACAGATACAAAACTAACACAAATGTTAAACTTAGGAAAAAATAATGCATATTGAAATAATTAATATAGCTACACTTTATGTACTCAAAAAATTAAGTAGAAGCATGAAATCTATGAAAAAGATTCAAATCACATTCTAGAGAAAACTACAGTGTCTAAAATAAAAAAAAAAAAACACTGGATACATGACATTAGTATGACATCAGATTTAGCTTTATATAGGTGAAAATGGTTACCCATTGAAATACTTTTAAATATGTGGATATACACAGGCTAGTATGCACACATCTGCTTTCTTGGTCTGTCATCTGATGGCCTAAAAGTATTGACACTCCACTCTCAATGAGCACACCTAGTGCCTGGATCGTGGTTTCTAATACCATTTAAACGAATCATAGCTCCTTGGAGAAGTGGCTCATTTCTGGGCAGTAAAGGTACAATATCAGCCAGAAAGTTAGAAAGTGCTCTAAAAATAATAATAATAATGGGAAAATGTTAAATGGGCAAAGAGCTAACCAGCAGAATTCTCAAAGTCAAAAGCAGGCATGATTTGAGCAATGAAATAAAGTTATATTGGATTATAAACAAAACGTAAAATAGGGGCGCCTGGGTGGCGCAGTCGGTTAAGCGTCCGACTTCAGCCAGGTCACGATCTCGCGGTTCGTGAGTTCGAGCCCCGCGTCGGGCTCTCGGCTGCTGGCTCGGAGCCTGGAGCCTGTTTCCGATTCTGTGTCTCCCTCTCTCTCTGCCCCTCCCCCGTTCATGCTCTGTCTCTCTCTGTCCCAAAAATAAATAAACGTTGAAAAAAAAATTAAAAAAAAAAAAGTAAAATAAATATCTAAGAGTCAGTACTGATACAAAAAGAAAAGATTGAATAAATAATGGAGGAGAAAAGACAAATGTGTTATGCAGTAGAATTTCAAAGGATTTATGTAAATACTCTATTCTCAAGGAGGTGAAACACAATTCCTATCTCTTCAAGTGTAAGCTGCACACAGTAACTTCCTTCCAAACAGTACAAAATGGAAAGTGGGGACAGATTAACTTTATAGAGGAACCTTGAAAGCCCTACCTTAGCCAGGTAAAAGTTAGCATTAACAATAATAAGTCATGTTGATGACATATGTACTCTTGATTTGATGGGATGAGAATGGCACTATACCTTTCTTTATTCTATACAAAAAAATCCACAACCCAAGTTTAGTAATTAAAAGCACATCAGAAAATCCTAAATTGAGGGACATTCTACAAAATATCTGTTCAATACTTAAACTGTCAAAGTCATCCAAATAAGAAAACTCTAAAAAACTGACATAGCCTAGAGAAGCCTAAAGAGATGTACTGAGTAAATATATGACATTCTGGATGACACCCTGGAACAGAAAAGGACATTCTGTAAAAATTAAAGAAATATTAATGAAATATATGCTTAAGTTAATAATAATATATCAATATTGATTTATAAATTATAACAAACATACCATTCTAATGTAAGATATTAATTACAAGAAAGTGGGTTTCAGAGTATATGGAAACTCTCTGTACATTGCTACACCTTTTTTTTGTAAATCTAAAACTGTTTAAAAATTTTTAAAAAGTTTGTGAAGAAAGCAAACAAAATAATCTATAGGATACAATTAATGGCAGAAAAAAAAAAGATCAGTGGTCTAACACATGGAATAGAAACTTTCCAAAATGAAACACAGAGGAAAAGAATGTTTTAAAAACTAAAAGTATTTCAGTGCCTATGGGACAAATCAAGTGAAATAAAATACATTTGATTAAATCAACTGAAAGAAAAGGACAAATGAGGGCTGAAGACAAGAAAAAAAAAATTGAAGAAACAATGGCTCCAAATTTGAAAGTAAAGCCTACAGGTCCAAAAACCTTGAACAATTAGCATTAGAAACATGAAGAAAACTACACCAACGCCTATCATAATCTAATTGCTCAAAACCAATGATAAAAATATTATCTTAAAAACAGCCCAGAAAAAAGATACATTGCATACAAGGGAGGAAAGATAAGGATGACAACAGATTTCTCAATGCGGGTGAGAAAATAGTGGAGCCACTTCTTGAAAGTAGTAAAAGAAAAATACTGTTTTAGTAACTTTCTATTGCTGCTATAGCAAAACATCACAAACTTAGTAACTTAAAACAGTATGAACTTTTTACCTTACATTTCTAGAGATAAGAAGTCTGAAATCAGTTTCACTGAGCTAAAATCAAGATGTCAGCAGGATTGTGTTCCTTACTGTAATCTCTAGGGGAGAATCCATTGCCTTATCTTTTCCTGCTTTGAGGCCACCTGCATTTCTTAACTCACGGCTCCCTCTTCGTTAAAATCTGTAGTAGCATTTCCCTTCCTCTGTGATAGTTGTTTTTGTCCTTAAAACTTCTGTTTTCATCAAGACACTTGTGATTGCATTAGCCTTCTCCACCCCCACCACCCAAATAATCCAGGGAAATATCAAAGTCCTTAACTTAATCACATCCACAAAATTCCCTCTACCATGTAAATTAAGGTATACACAGGTTCAGGGGACTAGGACGTAAACATCTTTAAGAAGACATTATTTAGTCTAATTGTCAACCTATAATTCTATCCTAACACAAATCTTTCTGAAAAAAAAAAGGCAAAGAGTTTGTCAGACTTAAGAAAGTTGAAAAAAAAATTGTCACAAGCAGTGTCACACAAGAAACAATAAGGTAAATCCTTCACATAGAAGAAAAATGATACCTTATGGAATGTATGATTCCATTTACATAAAATTCTAGCAAAAGCTTTATAGGAACATAAATGGCATATGTAGAAGAAATGATTCTGGTTGATTATATTCATTGGCTATGATCACTGGGTATTAAATGCATTGCAATAGATTTTGAGTAATTCTTTGCCTGTTTCCCAGACACATCATAAATGGCAAGGGGAAATATTATTTCTCATTATATTAACATTCAGAAAGTAAAGATGGGTTTGGGTGCAAATAAAGTACAGAAAATCAAGGAAGCTCAAGAAAACATCAAAACACCTCCAAAAAAAAAAAAGATGTTAAATAATAGGCTTGGTATTACAAATTGATATATGTTTTAAAAATATTTTTAAAAATTTACATTTTTTAATTTATGATATTTTTTTCAAGGAAGGAACGCATCTTTACAAAATATCTAGTTTTACTATTAGTCAACCAGGTAATCTTTAAAAAGGGACCCGAGTTTCTCTTCCTGGGTAACTTCTAGGATACAAAAGAAAGCATTCAATTGTATGACATTATAAATTCCTCCAACCTTGAGTTTTTGTTCTTATTCTGTTTTTCAGTCCACTAGCTTCAATAGGCTGATGGTCGGTTCAATACTTTTAAAAATATCATACTGAGACTCACTCATGGACTTACCTGAATCATGAAAGTATATGTTTATTGGCTTAATTACTTCCATACACAATTGTTAAAACACCATAGTCAGTGCTGTGCATACATTCTTGCGTCCCTCTTACATTACATGAACATGAAGATCCATGACCACCCGGAGTAATAGTAAGAAGAAAAGGACAATAGCATTGTCTACCTGGTCTGTTGAACAATAGAAAGATTCCAATCCTTTGCCATATTTCTGCATTCGCTTACCCCTTTTTCATATATATAAGAGCAACTGGAGTATTAGTGAGTAGACATCTGGTAAACCCCCAAGATGTATTTTAAATGTATTACTTACACTTATTTAGATAAAAATGTGCATATCTCCTTTAAACAGTAATTATCTTCTTGCAATGGCATGTTTTTTGGAGAAAAACATAGAATTATGTGTACATGTTTATATGTCAACTGCTATATTAGTCACCAGTGAAGATAAATAGAACTGAAGTATCCGAAATAAAATAGAAGCCAAACATAATAATTTTAAAAGGGTCCACAGAAAATGATAGAATATTTGAATTTTGTGCAACTTTTAACTACAACCAAACAGACTGCCAGGTGACAGTATAGTATATTAACATATGCTGAGAAAATGTCCTGAATATATAAATTATCTGCATTTTTCCCCTCTTACATATGTTTCTGAGATTTTTCATCAGAACATAAAATACACATGGATAAGAGATGCCTCCAAATGCTTCAATGAAGCCAAGATTCTCAAGATATATTTCAAATATGCTCATTTTCAGAAAACTAAAAACACATTCACTCAGCATGCTTTGATGCAAATAACTATTAAGGAAGAGAGTAATCAAAAGAAAAGTGATGACCCCAGCCTTATTTTAGTCAATGCAAATTAACATTTACGAGCATGGATAAAGACATTCTATAAATTAGTAATGCCTTGTTAGTCTTCATTAAAAAAAAGAAGAAGAAGAAGAATTGACAATTAAGAGGGAAAAATATGGTAAATAGCTGGCAAATTAACAGATGCTATGCTAAATTCATTATTCTGTATCTTGCCCAATCTTGCTGAAGAGGGCATGTGGTGGGGAAAAGATCATCGCCAAAACCAGCAGGGGATTGATTAAAGGGGGTGGTTTGTTCACAACTTTCCTCATCAGTTCTGTTCCATTGAACTCTAATGGTAAACAGGGCAGAAGCCAAAGAGAACAGTTTAAGATAAACTCTCAAGCAAAATTCGCATGCAGCTATCCATTCAATATGTACTGACACACTGCTGGGTCCCTGGCCCTGATCTATCTTCTCTCATTCTCTCCTGTTCAGCACGATATCCGCTTTGAATCCTAGTCTCCCTCCTATCTGTCTGCTCCCCTCTCATATCCTCTCTCCATATTAACTGGGCTGTAGCTTCCCTTTGGATCTGGCCCACCCAAGGTGGCCTATTCCCAGGCTCATCAAAGAATGGGAAGTGCCAGTCAATCAATGAATGACCACAAAATTTACACGTGACTTCTTTGAGAAATCCTGATGAGTGTAAACTGTGTAAGCAACTTGACAGTGACAGTTTCAGCCTCCTCTTTGGTCTTGTCCTTATTTATTATATAGGCCTTTTCTGTCTTCTCTACCCAGACTCTATGTCAGCCATGGGGGTAAAAGGAGAGATAAAAAATTCTCCCTCTTCCCTCTCCTTCCTCCTCCTCTTCCTCCTTCTTCTTCTTCATATGCTGGCAGATATTGACAAGGCTTCAAAAATAATAAAATTGCGAGTTGTGATCGGCACAATCCAAGTGATTAAGCAGAGTCTTCAGTACATTCCAAGCAATAGCAATTAATGGGTTGAAGGTCGTAAAGATATTGAATAGTAAAGCTTATTTACCCCAAATTCTTTTTTTATCTGTTACTGAGGTTCAAAACCACAGGGATTAAAAGCAAACAGACAGCCCATTTGTAGACAATCCATTTTCCTCCTGCCATACCAGAGAAACTTTCCCTTCGGCTGATGGTTGCCAAAGAGTGAGGTGATAGGGGACACAGGACCAAGCACATGCTCACCGCTTACCTTCGTATTTTCAGAGAAGCGCGGCAGTGTTTTTCAGAATGTGCAGAGGGTCTCCTCCCTTTTGACCCTAAAATCACAGAACAGAAAAAGTGTAAGGGTGAACAAAAGTACTTTCTGTCTCAATTCCCAGGAAGAAATGTTCCTAATAAACTCTTAGGTGGAAGAGAAATTAAACAAGAGTCAAAAGGTGTTAGTGTTATGAATTCCATTGAGATAGTGTGGCAAATCTATTGTACATAAAATGTCCAAACAACATTATCGTATTTTACATTTATAACATTTAAAAATAAAGGAATTGTTTGATCTCCCAGGCACTTGTTTTCTCCATTAAGTAAAAATTGAATTCTCTTTTATTAATGATAAGATATGTAAAATAAAGTTCCAGAAAGGAAGTAGAAAAACACATTGCTGGTGTTTTCTGCTGTGTTTTCTAGAAGATCAAGACATGAGATTACTGAACTAACAAATTATTATCTAGGACATGAAATCATATTCAGTTATTACAAGTGAGGTTTTTACAGGATTTAATGAACAAGGGAAATACTCAAGTTGTATGAAATGTGAAATATAGAGGCATCTGGGTGGCTCAGTCAGTTGAGTGTTTATCTCTTGGTTTCAGCTCAGGTCATGATTTCATGGTTCATGGGTTCAAGCCCCAAGCTGGGCTCTGTGCTAGGGTGCGGAGACTTCTGGGGACTCTCTCTTTCTGTCTCCTTCTCTCTCTGTCCCTCCCCTGCTCATGCTCTCTCTGTATCTCTCAAAATAAATAAATAAACAATCAAAAAGAAATCTGAAATATATAGGGCATACTGATGTATAGACTTAGAACCCCATAAAGTATATGTGAATATGCCACATATTAAGTATATTTACTGTAAGTTGTGAATTAGTGGTGTTTTGTATTCTCCTCCACTTTTGCAATATTCTCGAAAGTTTCTACAATAAACCTGCACAAACGGGAAAAACTACATTGAAAAAGTGAGAAAGCCTCTTGCATGAACAAGAGCGACCTTCTCATTATGCAAATAATGTGTTGAATAAACAATCATCACTTACCTACAAATAAGAAGGAAACGAGTTTACATTTCTGACATTGATCACAACTTTTGTGTCTGAGAAAACTGATAGGTCTTAGATTTGGTAGTAGATCTATTTAATAATATCATAGCAGCCTTTGTGATCAGGTGAAAAGAAAGCATATGTATTTTTAAAGAAGGAATTTAAGAAACTTGGACAATGATGTTCAAGAGCATTCATTTAATGGTTTAAGTTTGCAAATAGGCAAAATGTGTGTGTTTCTGTAAGCCATGCAAGTAAGTAGCTTCATCGACTAAAGTCATGTTGATTTGAGTTCTGAAGTGTCATTACCATGACTACCGCTCCATGGAGAATGAATTTAGCCTTTCTGTGAGAAGCAATATTTATTTTTAAACAAGTACTTCAGTGACACCTTCATCCCTGCAAATGTGGAACTCAGTGATTTATGCATGAGAGGGAAAAGATTGCAATCTCTTCAAGCCTTCTTAGTCCAAATGAAACAGAAATTTGAAGCCGTTTACTTTTCATTCTGAGTGATAACAGGTTTTCACATGTATTTTTCAGATAATTGCCTCAATTTTCTCATTCAATTTGGCTGAGAATTCCCCAATTCTCCACACACTTTTCTCTCATTTTGGCCTCTGGGCATAAGAAAAGAACTAAGATTATACAAACCCAACACTGTTGCAGATTTCTAAAATGAAGGGCAAATAGATGAATAAAGCCAAGAAAGCAGCCTGGAGAGGCTCTTGGTTACTATGGAATTACGAGCAACCCCAGCCACGCTTGTGTCAACATGGATTTTCAAATGACCAAGGAGTGTTCTGAAAGGTTTTGCCATGAGAGCAAGTAAATACAAAAATTCATTTGGAAAATCTGAAGCACGGATGGCTACTGGTGTGCTTGCAAAACACAATTCCCAGCCTGTCTCTGTACGGCCATGATAGTTGTGTGTTTTAAGTTTACCTTCTTTATTTCTTCCTAAGCACCAAACAGATTTCTGTCCCTACTGAAACCCTTCAACATTTTTGAAATCAGAGAATCCATTGCAACTTCAGTAAGGTTCAAATGCTCTACTTCTAGCTCTAATACTACACAATCAGCTGGGGAGAGATTTCTTTTTTCTGCACAGTCGCCTTTCTTTTTTTCCAAGTGAGTGAGGGAGGAATCACATGGGGGTTGGAATCAGACAAATCTGCATTCAAATTCCTGCTCTGACCCAGACCCACTGTTTAACCATGGGCAATATGCTTAACTTCTCTAAAAACCTGAGGTTCTTCACCTAGAAAATGGAAAAGAAGATAATATCTACCTCTAGAAGAGTTTTCTGTGAGAATTCAATGAGTTTATGTATGTCAAGTGCATGGCCTAGAGAAAGCAGTTAAATGTTAGTACCCTGCATCCCTCACCTGACGTTACACCTCCCTCCTTTCAATCCCAGGGGCCAGCCCTTGGCCACTTTCCAGTCATTTGTTCCCTTAAAGCTTATATGGACATGGGCACCTGGGTGGCTCAGTTGGTAAACATCTGACATCAGTTCAGGTCATGATCTCACAGTTTGTAAGTTCGAGCCCCACATCGGGCTCTGTGCTGGACCCTTCTCTCTCTCTCTCTCTCTCTCTCTCTCTCTCTCTCTCTCTCTCTCTCTGCCCTGCCCCCACTCAACATCTGTCTGTCTCTCTCAAAAATAAATAATAAAACTTTTTTTTAAAAAAAGCTTATATGGAGACAAGCAAGTGGGTGGAATGGGGATATAAGGTGCACAGTGGAGGGAAGAAGAGAAGAGATAAAACAATAAAGATAAAAAATAAAAGCTCCTATTCTGTGCTTTTGTATGTCTGTTTGCTTTAGTTCAACTTAATATTGAACTTGAAAAAATTCAAAGTGACATAGACACATGCAGGCACACACATACACACGCTCAATAGTAAAGAAAAAAATTTAAGAGTGGAACTCCTTGTGGGGAGGAGGGAGAAGGTAAAATAAGAGAAATAGTAGATGGGTGCCATTTAAAAATAGTGGTTTTCCAGCTGTTTTTCTATTTCTTCATCCCAAAATAAAATAGGACAAAATTTTGATCTTGGGAGAAAGGAAACTGAGGGAAAACTCCCTTAGAATTCTTTGTGTAGGTCAGTGTTCTGCCTAGCTACCCACAGAGGACATCCACCAAGTGATCCATCTGTGTTCTTGGCCATGTTGTGTTGAGAGGAACGTTCCTCTGAGATTTACTAATCAGGAAAGGAAAGCACTCAGGCTGAAAAAACAGTGCCTTCTTAAAGAAAATTCCTACATTTACTCTCATGTTAGCATTTTCTAGCTGTCCCTGCATCACAGCACAGAGTGTTGGATCTTTCAGGAGCCTTAGAGATCTCCCCAGTTTAAGTTAAGGTAAGAGAGATTTGTCTGAGTTCATTCATTCATGTATTCAATCACTCAAAAAATATTCATCAAACACCTACGATGTGCCCTTGAAGCACCAAAGATGTTAACACGGACATGATAAAAACATGAAACAAACATGGCCTCTAACCTCATGGCTGTAACAATCTAAAAGGGGAGATAAACATTAACCAAAGATATATAAAAATATATGTAACCACAGACATTAAAAGGTATTTAATTTTGTTAAGCCACTGCAATTTGGAGGACAACAGGGGTTATTACTCATGTAGCACAGTGTATTTGATTACTACCACAAAATAAATTGGCTTAAAACAATAAACATTAGATCAATGTCTGTAGATCAAGAAACTAAGCATGGTTTAGCCAGTCTCTCTGGCTCAGGGTCTCTCACAGGACTGTAATCAAAGTGTTAGTGCTGTAGTCAACTTGAAACTCTACTGGAGGAGGAAACTTCTAAGCTCACTCATATGGCATTGGGAGACCTCCAGACTGTCAGGTGGAGACAGCAGTTTCTTATCATGTGGAACTTGCCAGAAAGCAGCTTAAAATATGGCAGTTGAATTCTCTAAGAGTGAGCTAGCAAAAGAGGGAGATAAAATAAGATAGAGGTCATAGTGTTTGTGTATCGAAATTTCAAGAGTGATATCTCCTCTCTTCTGCCATATTCTATTTTCTAGAAATAAGTCAGTAAGTCCAATCTACACTCAAGCAGAGATGATATCACAAAGGATTAAATATCAGAAGGCAGTTCTCTTTGGGACCCTTCCTAGAGGCTGCCTATCCTATATAGAGCTCTCACAAGACTACAGGAAGGAAGAAACAATAGACAATTTAGAAAGAAAATGGAAATAAGAACATTTCAGAGTATAGAGTCCAAGGATGTAAATTATGGCTTTTGTATGTCTTCTCTCCAAGCTTCCTCTATACCTTCTGACCAAAAATGTGGTTCCAAGAGAAACAATCAGAGAGGCTGAGTGGGTGATCCCAAACCACAAAACTATGCTTGTCTATTTCCATTCTGTTTCCAGAACAGACAGAATGGAGTGCTGTCAGAAATGGCAAAAGGGGTCTGGAAAGAGAATCTTGAATTATATGTAAACTCGAAATTTTCTTTAAGGCTCACTCAGGTCCCTTGAGCACCTATATATGGATACTATAATTTTCTGCACCCCCAATTCCAGTTCTAATACGTGTGTCCGTATGTGTATGTGTTGGAAGTGTTCCCCACAAACAGTTCTCCAAAACCTGCTGGATGTCCTACAGTTCACCTCAGTTCTGACACTTTCAGATTCCTCAAGCAACAAGCTCAGTCCCTCAGGAGTTCTCCACCCACCCCCATCTTCAGATGTCAATATCCAGTCCAGGTTGTCACCTGTGCATCTGACCTGCTGACCATAAATCAGAGGTTCCCATGACCCCTTCCTCTAGACAATTAATTTGCTAGCATGGCTCACAGAACTGAGAGAAACATTTCATTTACCAAATCACCGGTTTATTATAAAAGAATGTAACTCAGGAAGAGCCAGATGGAAGAGATGTGCAGGGCAATATATGGGGAAGGGTGCAGAGCTTCCCTGCTCTGAGTACACCATTCTCCCCACATCTCTTGTATGTTCGCCATCCCTGAAGCTCTCTGAACCCGTACTTTGGATTTGTCTGAAGGTTTCATGACATAGGCACACTTGATAAATCATTGGCCACTGGCACCTGATTCAGCCTCTGGCCAGTCACTTTTTCTGGGTCAGGGATGGGACTGAACATTCCAAACTTCAAATCACAGAGTTGGGTTCCCTGGCAACCAGCCTCCATTCTCAGGGTACCTAGTAGCTTCTGAAAGCCACCTCTTTAACATGACAAAGGACACCTTTATTACTCTTACCACTCAGGAAATTCCAATGGTTATAGAAGCTCTGTGCCAGAAATGGGACAAAGACCAAATATATTCCTTATCATAAATCCGTCTCCCAGATATTTACATCTCATCTAGGAGATTCTAGTGTCTAGGATGATAGAGTAACACAAGATGACAAGGATGAGAGAGGCCATCAGTGTAGCCACATGCGATTCAGTCTGGCATGTCAAAAATCTGAGTTTACAGAGAAATGGTAAGTTATAAGCAATAATGCTTTATTCTGCTTGATTTTATTCTATTCTTATTCTATTTAATAGATATTTAAGAATCTCTAATGATGTGTTTAGCACTATGTGTGATCTTGGAACAAAACAGACACAGATCCTGCCCTCAACCAGTTTGGAACGCGTTGGAAGAGACAGCGAGTAAACACAATTTCATTCGATCAAACTTGCACGATGATAGTAGTGTTTTCAAGGTGCTATGGAAACACAAAAACAGAGTACTTCGAGTGTACTGAGCATTTTTAAGTAATCATATGTACATAATTATACATGCTTTCCGTGTATAAAGCCTAGACCTTCGTTATACACATTAAAAAAAACCTGCATGTACCTACACTGTACATCAATATATAGATTATTTTCGCTACCCTCCCACCCCTGTTTCCATCATAGTTGGCTCTAATTTATGGTCCACAATCCTGCTCTGGCATCCCCGCTTTTCTGAATTCCTCACTAAATCCCTCATTTGCACTCTTGACACTAACACTTGCAAGGTAGGGGCAATCCCTCTCAAAACTCTGTACTCTCTGAGTCAAATATATGTTTTTCCTGGTATGCTTCCCTTTTTACCCTAATTATGAATTGACACCGTACCTCTTCCAGTGGGCCATTCATTATTTTGTTCAGAGCAGAAACCCTACATGTGATTCATCTTCCTATGGAGCTGGCACTGAGTACATGCTCAGTAATTATTATTATTTTTTTTTATACAGGGAACAGTCTCAGTATTTTTTTTAAAGTTTGCTTCTTTTCAAAGAAAATCTGTTATTGTAAAGTATTTGAAAAATAAAATACAAACATGAAATGCTTAATTCCACCTCCAGGGATAATCACTATTAGAAATGTAATGTAAATGTAAAAAAAATTCATTAATTAGCCATGTAAATGATATGGCTGTTTAATGATAGATCCATGGTGGTACAAACTAAACAGTGGATGAGTGCAACTTTTCTGCACTTCAAATGTCCTAAGCATCTTATATCATTTGATACTGTTCTTCAATATCATTTTAATAGCTATTTGACATTTTGATCTATAATAAATAATAAATGTGCTTAATCAATTTTGTTGGTGTTCTGAATGGATTATCATTTTTTTCACTTCTATGAAAATAAACATTCCTATGAATATCTTTGACAAGTCAGGAAAAATGTGGAGGACTTTGAAATGGACAAAAAGAAAAGATTGCTATCTTTGCTGTCCAGTGAGCATTTCTGTTACTTCCTTCTATAGGACCATACCCTTCATTGTATTGGAGCTATTTTACAAGTCTGTAAGTTGTAGAAGATATTAATAATGCAAATTATTTTTGTCCATACAAATGCAAATGAATTGTACCTGATAGTTTCAGGTGATTATTGTCCATGAATATTGACTAGTCTTCCTTTTATTTATAAATTCATTTCAGCATTCCTGATTGTGTGTGTGTGTGTGTGTGTGTGTGTGTGTGTGTGTGATTAACTCTCTTGAATTCGTTGTCATAACTTACAGATTTGATTATTAGTAAGTTAAGTAAAATCTTTGATGTGTTCTTTAAAAAAAACAAAAATCCATGAGTTTCATGTGGACCAACTGGAGGTGACAGATAGATGACAAGTGATTTTAGCCATTAGGATGGAGAAAAACTCTAAGGTGTCTCCTGTTGATGCCGACCTGGTATTCAAGCCCTTGTACACTCCCTTCCCCTTGAGTGTGAGGAGGGCCAATGAACTATGTCACTAACAAAATATGGTAAAGACAATGGGTTATCACTCCTGTGGTTATGCTACATTAGATACAAGTTTGCCTTGCTAACTGACTCTGTTTCTTGGCTCTAGGAAATAAATGGCCATGATGAGGAATTCAACATGGGTAAGGAAGTGTAGGTGGCTTCTGGAAGCTAAGGATGGCATTAGGGGCCAGAGGAAGCCTCTATCTGGCAGCTGGCAAGAAGCTGAGGCTATTGGTGCTCCAGATACAGGGAAATGAATTCTACCACCAACGTGAGTAAGCTTAGAAATAGATTCACCCCACTCCTCTACATAAGAATGCACCTATCTGTGCATTCACAAGTACTTGGCAAACTTGTGAGAGCCTGAGAAGAACACCCATCTACACAGTGTCTGAACACCTCACCCAGAGAACCTATAAGGTAATAAATGTGTGTTGTTTTCAGCTGCTAAGTTTGTGGCAATCTGTACGCAGTGAAGAAAACTAAGCAACCATCTTGAAGGCAAGAGAAAAGCCCATAAGAATGAGGTGTCTTCAGGCAACAGGAGTGAAAGCCATCCTCTCGGTATTGCCAGGCATGGCAGGAGAGATTATTGTTTGTCAGGAACTGTTCAGGGTGAAGTCCCCACTGGGCACTCAGTTCTTAGACCCCCCACAAAAAAGCTAGCATCGGAACCCATGTCATAAAGAATAATCAACGGCTATGACCTCTTAGTCATCATAAGACCTCTTAGAAATGCAAAAGGCATTATTATTTCAGTAAAGCTTATGCCCATTTTCCTCTAACCATCCCTCCTTACAATCCTGTGAAGCCAGCAGCAGGAGGAGAAGAAAGGCAAGAAGAATTACGTGATTGACAACACACCCCTTCCAGTCACTTGCGACCTAGATGGTAAAACTGAGACTGGGGATGTGGGAAGAAAAGCTTTAATTAGATAAAAAACTTTTATTTTTTACTTATACTGGTCTCTTCAGTTTAGTAGCCAAAAGTGAGTTACATTTATTATTTATTATAATAGGTGGTGAATAGAAAGTATGGAATCTTCTTTTAAGAGATATTATGGAGAATGCGTTCTTTTCCTTTTTTTTTTCACTTCTTGAGTTTAGTTATTCAATAAGCTAATACATACATACTGTTGTGAAAGGCACTTTACCTCTCAGTTCGCTCAGACATAAAGGGAGATAATCCATGCTGTCCCTAACTTACAGGATTGTGTTAAAAATCGGATGTCATGTATTATGGAAGTACTTTGTAAACTGTAATTCCCTATGTATTGGAGCATATTGTCATTCCTGCTCCCTATTGACATTCTGAAGTTGGTGCAGCCTGAAATAAATAAGTTTAATATAACTGGGCACAGAATTACTCCTCTAACTTCACTCTTCAGGAGGCGGTATTCCTCTGTTATATAACACAATACATGCTTTCCTTCCAAAAGTTTATGACTATCTAATCTCCATCCTAGGGAATAAAAATGACCTGCTTCCATTATGTGCTGACTTAATAATATATGAAGATAACAAATATTTTTATTAAACTTCAAGGGCTCTCCTTGGAGTGTAAATGAAAGAACACAAGATCTAGAATTGGAAGGAAGGAAGGAAGGAAGGAAGGAAGGAAGGAAGGGAGGAGGGAGGGAGGGAAAACTCTTCCAGATTGAAGAAGACTCTGGGGATGTGACAACTGAGAACAGTGCATGATCCTTGCATTGAATTATTTCCTATAAAGGATGCACATAGGACAGAGGTCAAGATGAAGCGTTCATTAAGCAAAAGGAATATAGAGTTATTTGTGTTGCCCTTGCAACTTTTCTGTAATTTTGAAATTATCTCAAAATAAAAAGTAAAATAAAATATGATATTTTATAATGAAACAGATTCAGTTCATCAGAAAGACATGATAGTTCTACCTGTGTAGGCATCTAACATCATATCCTCAAAAGATAAAATCAGACATTGATAAAGCAAAAGGAAAAACAGACAAATCCAAAATCATAACGGGAGATTTAAATCAACATCTCTCAGTAATGATTGAAAAAGTAGGCCAAAATCAGAAAAAAAATTACAAATGCAATTAACTAACTTAACCTAATTTTATATATAATAGCTTGTGTTCAACTGTTGTAGAATGTATGTGCATACTCTTCTCAAATTCCTATGACACATTTTCCATAATTGAGCTAAACTGGAAAACAGAATAAATTTTAACAAATTTCAAAAGTTTAAAATTATATAGAATAGGGCAATGCCATGAGCCGAACTGTATTCCCTTTAGAAATCATATCTTCAAATGGGCTATCATTTGGGCTTCATACTGGGCTATCACCCAGTATATCAGAATGTGACTGTATTTGGAGACAGAGCCTTTAAAAAGCTAAGTTTATTTTTATTATTATCTTTTAATGTTTATTTATTTTTGAGAGAGACAGAGACAGAAAGTGAGTGGGTTAGAGGCAGAGAGAGAGGGAGACACAGAATCCTAAGCAGGCTCCTGTCTCTGAACTGTCAGCACAGAGCCTGACACAAGGCTCAATCTCATCAACCGCGAGATCATGACCTCAGCCGAAGTCAGACGCTCAACCGACTGAGCCACCCAGGCGCCCCTGAAAAGCTGATTAAGTTTAAATTAAGCCATTAGGCTGGACCCTCACCCTCATTCTGACTGATGCCTTTTTGGAAGAGGGAATTTGGGCACACAGAGATACCAGGGATGCCTATGCACACAAAAAGACCACGTGAGGGCACAAAGAGAAGGCAGCCATATGCAAGTCAAGGAGAGAGGCCTCAGAAGAAACCAAACCTGCTGACACTTTGATCTTGGACTTCCAGCCTCCAAAGCTTTGACTAAAATAAATTGCTGTTGGTTAAGCCACTCTGTGGTATTTTGTTATGACAGCCAGAAAACGAATACAAAGAATCTTTGAGTAACATATAATTAACAAAGGACTGGGATCCAGAATATATGAAGAACTACTATAAATTAAGAAAAAGTCAGTCCAATAAAAAGTGAACAAGAGCCTTGAACAGGCAGGTCACATACATATATATAATAGACACACAAAAAAGTGCTTAGAACCGTAATTATCTTTGCAGAGATGCAAATGAAAAATACACTTAAAATGGGGGAAAAGCTAACAACACCAAGTATTGTGGAAGTAACTGGACCCCTCAAACATTGCTGAGTAGAGTGTAAATTGTATCACTGCTTTGAAACACCTTGGCAGTATTTAGAATGGTTAGCATACACATAGCCAACGACCCAGCAATTCCACTCATGGGTCACAGAAAAGTGTACACACGTGTTTCAAAAGATATGTACTAGAACTAGAACGTTTATAGCAGCATTTTCAAAATGACACCTAACTGGAAATATGTATCACTAATAGGATAGAAAATAAGCTGCATTAGAAACGGTTTACTCTACAGAGCTAAAAATAAATCAGTTATTGCTACATGTGACAACCTCTATGAATCTCACAAATAATAAATGCAAAGGAAGGCGGATTTAAACTGTATGATTGCATTTAATATAAATTTGAAAAAGCACAAATTCTGTGGTTTGAGAAATCATGATGGTTATTTTTTGGACGGAGGGTGCAATAACACACAGGACAGGGCACTTCGGAGTGACTGGTAATGTTTTATATCCAGACCTGATTGGTGGTTACCCAGGTGTACTCGTTTTGCAAGGTTTCATTGGGATGTATTCATGAACCATGCTTTTTTTTTTTTTAATCTGAATTTATTTTTGAGAGAGAGAGAGAGACAGAGCACCAGCGGGGGAGGAGCAGAGAGAGAGGGAGACGCAGATTCTGAAGCAGGCTCCAGGTTCTGAACTGTCAGCACAGAGCCTGATGTGGGGCTCGAACTCATGAAAGTCAGTCCATGACCTGCCGAAGTCAAACGCCCAACCGACTGAGCCACCCAAGCACCCCATAAACCAGGCACTTTTATGTTGTTTGTGTTGTTCTTCAATATCATAATTTATTTTAAACTTAGAAGTTCATTATTCCATTTTCTAATAGGTTTTTGGATCTTTCCTGATATATTTCTGTTTAAACAACTCTTGTGCTAAAGACATAAATAAACTTGATTATTTTCAATTAATACTCCTTTAGACATTTCAAATTTGTTTCTTCCAGTGGTTTCAATAATTCTAGACTATCTTTTTAGGTTCATTTCTTAATTTTTATATCTGGTACCCTGCAGATAATATAAATTTGGATCTTACACCCAAAGCAGGGTTCATGGGCATGAGATTTGTTTTTTTATTTTGTTTTTATTTTGTTGTATTTTGTTGTTTTTTTAAGGTGTGATAAAATTATTTAATTGGGTGAAAAATATTCACCATTACAGTAAATGAAAAATGATTAAATAAAATTATAATTCCATATTACACAAAATTATATATATGTATGTATATATACACATATATATATATATAAAAAAAGCTTAGAAGATATAACTACAAATAGATAGGAAGATAAGCTAAAATGTTATTCCTGGATATATCAGTTTCTATTACTTCATAACAAATTTCTATTAAAACAACACACTTTATTATCTCACAGTTTCTGTAGGTCAGAAGTCCAGACACAACCTAGGTAGATTCTCTGCTCAGAGTATACAGGCTGAAAGCAAGGTGTCAGCCAAGGCTGTGGTTTCCATCTGGGACCCAAGGTTCTCTTCCAAGCTCGCTAGTTTTTGGCAGAATTCATTTCCCTGTGGTTGTATGACTGAAATTCTTGTTTTCCTGCCAAATTTTAAAGGCTGCTTGCAGTTTTTTACCATGTGACCCCATCGGCAATTCACAACATGGGTGTTTGCTTTTGTCCCAGCCAGCTGGAGCATGTCTTTTAGACTTTCTCTTCTGCGATCCTCCGGTGAAAACTCTACTTTTAAAGGGCTCACCTGATTAAGTCAGACCCACCCAGAATAATCTCCCCTTTGCAGTATATTGAAACATATGGGATTTATATCTCCCATCATATTCACAAGTTCTACCCCTACTCAAGGGGGAGGGTGTTACATCTGGACAAGGGTCATGGGGCATCATCCTAGAATTCTGCTTATCACACTAGGTTCTTGGTGTTTTAGATTTTCCTATGATTTCCTATTGCATTTCTATAATTTAAAAATGCTAAAAATGGGACACCTGGATGGCTCAATCATTGAGCGTCTGATTTCAGCTCAGGTCATGATCCCAGGGTCATGGGATCAAGCCCACATGGGACTCCATGCTGAGCGTGGAGCCTCCTTAAGATATTCTCTCTTTCTTACTTTACTCCTCCCCCCTTCTTGTGCTCTCTCTCACATAAAAAAATAAAATGTTGCCAATAAAAACCTGTCAATTGTTCCTCTCTAAATGAGTACCGTTCTTAATTTCAGTGCCAAGTTTTCCTTTTCTTCATAATTACATTGGTAACAAAATTCATAATGCAATGTCGTAAGATCATTTAGTCTCAAAAATCCCTACACTCAGAAGAGCTCTGTGCTTAGTTGAATATTAAGCTGTCACCCTCTCGAAACTCTCAATAATTGTTACTTTTAGATTTATGTCCTATAAGTGAATTCTAATGGGACAAGGGTGCAGAAGAGATATGTGCAGTCCAAGTACCCACCTTTGCTCGTTGCCTTATTCACAGAAGTGTTCATAGTGTTCCCTGAGCACAGAGTTCCCGTATATCCATGGTGCATGGGAGTTCAACACAATTTAAGGCAAGAAAGCAGGTTACATCTCCATCTGATCAAGCACAAACAGTGACAGCCCAAAGAGGCCATTCATTCTGTTCAAACCAGAATTTATATCAAATAGGAAAAAAAGCACATTGGAATCCTAACACTAAGGACCAAAGAACCCTATCACATCCTTTTTCACTATGTCAATTCCCTGTTGTAAGTCAACCACTTATACTCAAAATGATAACATAGAAGGACAGGGAATATAGGGTATCCCATAGTTTGGTTTTTTTTTTTTCTTTTTCTTTAGGTGCTTATGTAGTTGACAACATACTCAGATGGAAGTGTTGGTAGAATGCACATGAATCAAGAAATGAAATAAAAACATTTGAGCTTGGGCAGCATTTCCACCGTTCTGATAGAATGAAATGCATATGCACATATGAGTAATGAAACGTGGATTGTGAGATTTCTGTGTTTCCTCATACTAACTGAACATTCATATTTGCATTTCAAATCATTATTGCACGCTGTAAACATGAAGTTTAAAATTCCAGCAAGTATTTTTTTTTATTTAGAAAAACACTAAAGAGCAAATAAAATATACTACAAGTCAGAGAGAGAACATGAGAGAAAGGTAAAAGTTTTATACTTTCCTTTTTTTTTTCTTCTTTTTGTAAAGAAGAGGCTCTAAACTTCGATTTATCCCTCACTCTAGCAAATTATGCATCTGCCCTTGCCTATGCTTGCACTTGGTATAAGTCTAGAGTACTTTTGGTCATGATGACTCTTTCCCCTGTTCACACATCAGAAAGATGACGAAGTCCCTAACTAACTGGGCCACGAAATAGAGGGTTGTTGTTGTTGTTGTTGTTTTTGTTTTTGTTGTTGTTTTTTAAGTCATAAGGACTTTGAGCACCTAGAGTTTCCTAACTCTTAGTATTAGCCTCTTACCTTGCTTCTGGGAGTATATCTGTTTCCAAAACTTCCATGGGGAGTGCATGAGTGGCTCAGTCAGTTAAATGGCCAACTTTGGCTCAGGTCATGATCTCACAGTTTGTGAGTTCAAGCCCCGCATCAGGCTCTGTGCTGACAGCTCAGAGCCTGGAGCCTGCTTCAGATTCTGTGTCTCCCTCTCTCTCTCTGCCCCTCCCCCATTTGCACTCTGTCTTTCTCTCTCTCTCTCTCTCTCAAAAATAAACACTTTTAAAAAGTTTTTTAAAAAAAGCCTTCATGGTAGGAAACAGCTTTGGCACCTTCTCTGATGCCTTATTATTCATTTTAGTGACTAAATTCTTTCTTCATTCTTATTTATTCTGAGTATGTTTTGCCCCATATTCACATGAATATTTGATAAGAAGAGATGCTACTAAATCAGATTTTTTCTGCCATATCTCCAAGATTCTGCCAGATGTTTGCAGCTATTAAATTGTTTGTTTTTTTTCCTCTAAATTTGAAGGATACTAACTTCCCTACACACGATATTCACTTATCCTAGACTTTAGAGCCATAGCCTTATATTAAAACTTTGTTAGCATTTATTCTTCTATAGGATTTCATATCCCTCATATAAATTTCCCCGTTAGAGCCATGGTTATTTGAATTCTTTATAGGTAATTATATTTTTTAAAAAAAGCCCTATCTGCATTATGAATTTGCCATACATTCCTTTGATCTCTTTTTACCTAAAAACAAATTGTTCCATTTTTTTCTTCACTGTTTCATCTAAACTGATTCTAAATGTAACTGGATCAACCAATATATTGCTTTCTATTGTGTTCAAAGATAACACTGCTGTGTTCACTATCTGTGAGCATAGCTTAAGTGGAAAAAAAAACCCTGTTTTTGTCTCATATATACTATGCCTATAAATGAGACAATTATAATGAAAGAATTAGGCAAACACTACAACTCTAAAGATATTGGATATTCACATGTTAAGTCTGCATTTGTCTACAAATAATGAAATAATGACTTACAGTGGAAAAAAAGAATAACTTTCATTCATTAAAAAACGTCAGAATTTGAAGATTGCCAGCTTCAGCTCAGTGGCTCAACAGATTTGCGATTGTTTTTACTTTTCCCACAGGGAATAAGATGGCTGCTGATGCTCCAACCATCACCCATTGTAGTTTGAGTTGGACACATTGCCATCCCAAACGAAAGTGTGACTTTTTTCAGCATATAAGACATAAGTACAAATACTGAGTGGGAAGTTAATAATAATATTTGGCCCAGAACTATTACTGGCATTTTATTTATTTATTTATTTATTTATTTATTTATTTTAGTGTTTATTTATTTTTGAGATAGACAGAGAGAGAGAGTGTGAGCATGAACAGGGGAGGGGAAAGAGAGAGGGAGACACAGAATCTGAAGCAGGCTCCAGGCTCTGAGCTGTCAGCACAGAGTCCCCCCGGGGTCTTGAACTCATATACCGTAAGATCATGACCTGAACTGAAGTCGGACGCTTAACCGACAGCCACCCAGGTGCCCCATGGTATTTTAGAAACAAATTATTAGATTGGCATCGTTCACTATTTATCATTATATGCCAATGCAAGTGCTTTTGTTTTTCTTAGATTGTGAACTTTTTCCAAAGGATGGTTGGCATCTCAATGACGTAAGCATCAAATTCAGTTACAGAAAAGTGGAATCAGTTGAAAAGATGTACATCAATAGAATTAACTGAATAAAAGAAACCACATCTGTGCAACTGCCTCTTGAAAACTAAAATTTATAAATAAAGGTACACTCTTTCTTTGGAACACGGAAAACATCATTAAAATTCACATAATAAAAATGGTATATCCATCATCAATTCTGAACAGTCCCAGAGGTCATGAGTAAGTTCCATGAGTAGGAAGCCAAGGCCCCAATATCACGTGACACAGATGAACCAGACTTCTGCCTCAGATCTCATCAATGGCCTTATATAAGTTTCTCTATGGCCAGCTTAAAGAGGACAAAAATGTCTGATCTCAGCTGACAAATGGGCCAACTCTATATGTGAGTACAAAATGGATGATGAAAATGGCTGATGACTACATTACAGTTTTTTATCGGGATGAGCTTAGAAGAAAGTGAACCAAGCTGGTTAATTGGTCAGAAGCCTTAAAGAAAAAGGGACAGAAGACAGAAGGCAAGGGTTTGAGATAGAGACATTGCAGTGGTCATGGGGAAGGCACAAAGTTTTAAGTCTTTTGTAACCCACATTAATGTTTACCAGAGAGTGTCCCTTAAGGAATCGGTGCTGAACAAACAAGTAGACAATATGATTTGGCTTGTAAACTCGAGATAGTCTTCATCATTTGTTATCCTGGAAATGGCAATAGATATATAAATGTAATGAAGTATTAGACCTTGAAAAAAAGCCACGAGAAAGAAGGAAATCTTGCTATTTGTTGACAACATAAATGGACCTGAAGAGCATTATTCTGAGTGAAATGAACCTGACAGAGGAAGATGAAACTTCATGGCATCATTCACGTTTGGAACGTACATAAAAATTCACACTCATAGAAACTGTAAAAAAGCAATTGTTAAGAACTAGGGTGTGGGGAGAATAAAATGAGTTT
The DNA here is from genome assembly GCF_022837055.1 of Prionailurus viverrinus. Taxonomy (NCBI): domain Eukaryota; kingdom Metazoa; phylum Chordata; class Mammalia; order Carnivora; family Felidae; genus Prionailurus; species Prionailurus viverrinus. The sequence continues at coordinate 71,742,786 of NC_062564.1, forward strand.
GGTCAAAGCTATAAACCTTTAGCTATAAGATGAATAGGGTCTGAGGAGCTGTGTATACCATGGTGACTATAGTTAATAACTGTATTATGTAGTTGAAATTTGTTAACAGTAGATTTTAATTATTGTCAGAAAAAAATCAAGATGTCAAATGATGGATAAGTAACTATAATAGAGGGAATTATTTTGCAATGTATATGTATATCCAATTACTACAGTGCACACTTTATTTTTTTAATGTTTATTTTTTAGAGAGAAAGAGCACAAGTAGGGGAGGTGCAGAGAGACTGGAGGACAGAAGATGCAAAACAGGCTCCAAACTGACAGCCCCAAGCCTGATGCAGGGCTTGAACTCACAAACCGTGAGAGCATGACCTGTGTGGAAGTCAGACAGTCAACCAACTGAGCCACCCAGGCTTTTGCACAATGCACTCTTTAAATACCTTACAATTTTATTTGTCGATTATACCTCAATAAAGCTGAAAAAAAAAAAAACTTCTAGAGCAGGATCCTTGGTTTCCTTCTGATCTTAGCACAAAAGTTTTTAATTTTTACCATGGAGTATCATATCCATTTCATCTATATTGTTGTATTTCTCAGCATAAAAGGGTTCACATTATTTATTGAGATGTTATTTGTGGATTTTACTATATGAATGTTAAGTCAAAGTACACAGGTGTATATTGTGGGTAAAATTTAAAAGTTTGACCAAAAGAATGACTGACAAAGAGTTAATAATTTTTACCCTTAATAAGAGTTATTAAAACTTCATACAAAGATTGTAAAAGTGGGAGTCGGACATGAACAGAAAAATCACAGAGAAATAAAAACAGCCAACCAATACAAAAAAAATTTCTTTACACAAGAAAACTACAGGTAAACAATAATGGGCTATCATTTTTTTCTTTCAAATTGACATCATTTCAATAATAATAGTGTTGGTGAAGATGAAATGAGACACACACTCTTATTTACTGTTCGGTTTGGTAGCTTTTTAGGAAGCAACTTGGCTGTATAATTTGAAAGCCTTAAAACAATCACATCTTTTGGGGCGCCTGGGTGGCTCAGTCGGTTGAGCGTCCAACTTCAGCTCAAGTCATGATCTTGCGGTTTGTGAGTTTGAGCCCCGCGTCGGGCTCTGTGCTGACAGCCTGGAGCCTGCTTGGGATTCTGTGTCTGCCCTTCCCCCTGCTCATGCTCTGTCTCTCAATAATAAATAAATGTTAAAAAAAAAAAAAAAGCATGTCTTTTGATCTCCTAGTTCTACTTCAAGATACTATTACATGGTATGTGACAAATGTGAACAAAAATCATATTGATCGATATCCATTAGAACAATGTTTATAATAGCAATAATTTGAAAATAATCAAAGTGATAAACAAAATATCTAATATATTATTTTAATATTGATAGGATTTCATAGTAAGATACCAATAATAAGGCTTTTGGAAATATTTAAGAAGATGCTTTCAATATAATTTCCAATAAAAATAAGCAAAATTAGAGGCAAATGGAGAGTATGACTTCAATATCGAACCATTCTATTAGTTCAAGTATAAATATTTCGATAACAAAACATACATTTTGTGTATCTAAAGTGTTCAGGTATTTTATAATCCAAGGTATTTACTTACTATTAAAAGTTTTCGGGGCGCCTGGGTGGCGCAGTCGGTTAAGCGTCCGACTTTAGCCAGGTTACGATCTCGTGGTCCGTGAGTTCGAGCCCCGCGTCTGGCTCTGGGCTGATGGCTCAGAGCCTGGAGCCTGCTTCCGATTCTGTGTCTCCCTCTCTCTCTGCCCCTCCCCCGTTCATGCTCTGTCTCTCTCTGTCCCAAAAATAAATAAAAGTTGAAAAAAAAATTAAAAAAAAAAGTTTTCATAAAGCTGTGTAACTTCCCTCTTCCCCTTGCATAGTCTTCCTTCAGTGTCAGAACACCTCATGATGGGACATGACCCTTTCGTGAGAGTATTCTTCTCATTTCTTTGAAAATTTAGACCAGAACTTGTTCCATGCAATTTCTTTCAACCTATGAACTGGACATTTTGTTGTTATTGTTTCACTTTAAAAATTATAAACTTGTATTATTTCAATACTAGAGTTATGCTATCAGCTTAATTATATGAAAGAATTTAAAAAGTCTGTTTTACAGTGTTGTAGATCATAAGGCATAAAATTCTCCATTGCTTTTTTATCTTTATGGAAAAATGCAAACAATTTATTTTGGAAGGCTATTTGTTTCAGCTTATTTAGTCAATTAGTATGGTGAGAAATATAAATTTTTTTATGACAATTTAAATTTTATTCTATTCTTTATAAACATGAAATAATTTTAGATAATTGCTCTTTATATAATATATCTGTCACACTTAACTAAACCTTGTTATGTATGCTCTTTGGTAAGAGGCATATATAAATATAAACAAACCATTATATTCTGAATATTTAAATAAATTTGATCATTGCATTTACCTATAGTATTAAATTCTTTTTTCAAAAAAATTTTTTTAACGTGTATTTATTTTTGAGACAGAGAGAGAGCATGAACAGGGGAGGGTCAGAGAGAGGGAGACACAGAATCTGAAACAGGCTCCAGGTTCTGAGCTGTCAGCACAGAGCCCCACGCGGGGCTCGAACTCACGGACCGCGAGATCATGACCTGAGCCGAAGTCGGCGGCTTAACTGACTGAGCCACCCAGGTGCCCCAATATAGTATTAAATTCTTGTTGCAAAATGCTTCAAATTTTTCTTGACAAAACAAAAATGAATTTTCAAAATATGAAATGCATGACTATGTTGAATGAAATAGATGTGAATCAAGATTTAGATTTAAAGGTTGGTTGTTTAAAAACTGGTCAACTCATTGGAGAGATTCTTTTGGAACCGAATTTGCAGTCTGGGAAACCTACTGAATTTGCAATAGCAGAAAGGTGTTTCTGATTCTCTTGGTAGGGTTTTTTTATATCAGAGCATGCAATATTCTAATGATCTCACTTATATGTGGAATCTAAAAAAAAAAAAAAGGCAAACAAAAAATCAAGTTCCTAAATACAGAAAACAATTTGGTGGTTGTCAGGCAGGGTGTGAAGGTCAGGAGGGAATGGTGATGGAGTGAAATAGGGGATGTGACATAGAACCTGGTGAATGTAGTTAATACTATTTATTGTGTATTTGAAAATTGCTAAGAGGGTGGATCTTAAAATTTTTTGTCACAAGAAAAAAGGCTTTTTGTAACTATGTGTGGTGACAGATATTAAGTAGACTTGTGATCATTTTGCAATACACACATATGCAGAATCATTATGTTGTACACTTGACACTAATAAAATGTTATATGCCAATTATATCTCAAGAAAGAGAGAACAAAGGAAAGAAAGAGGGGGTGGGAGGGTCAGAGGGAGGAAGGAAAGAAGGAAGGAAGGCACGGAAGGAAGGAAGGAAGGAAGGAAGGAAGGAAGGAAAGAAGGAAGGAAAGAAGGAAGGAAGGAAGGCACGGAAGGAAGGAAAGAAGGAAGGAAGGAAGGAAGGAAGGCACGGAAGGAAGGAAGGAAGGAAGGAAGGGAAGAAGGAAGGAAAGAAGGAAGGAAGTAAGGCACTAAAGGAAGGAAGGAACTAAAGGAAGGAAGGAAGGAAGGAAGGAAGAAAGGAAAGAAGGAAGGAAGGAAGAAAGGAAGAAAGGAAGGAAGGAAGGGAGGGAAGGAGGAAGAAAGAGATACTACCACATTTGTCTTGAAATTACTCTGGGCTATAGGAAGCTGTGATCTGTACACAATGTGTCGAATTTCATTAGGAGAGCATATTTTCAAGTCAACAACAAGGTTAAGCAATGGTATTATTTATTGCGCCCTGAAACCATTTCCTGCCCCTCCAGGAGCTAGTTGTCTGTGTTCCCACTTATGAAACTTACTTTCCACTTAGGAAATGTCATTCTTGATGCCCGGTTGAAAGGCACATAAACAAACACAAATATTCGAACAGATAAAGAAAGAGAAAACAAAGAGAAAAATCATTTTCCATGAATTCATTAATCGTTGTGAGAACATTCACAAACTTAAGAAGAAATTGTTAAAATGGATTTGAAAGCGATATTGGACTTATTCTTTAAAACACATAACGTATGTATAATTGTGTGTGCGCGGGCACACACAGGCACACATCAGGCCATGTTTTTTTTTTTTCTTTCAATATATTTCTGTGATCATTTCTAAAAACATCTTTTCCATAATGTTAGCGGGCTGTGAACACTTAAGGAGGAAGCTCCAGTATTATGAGAAACAGCCAAGTGTTTGATTTCATGTAATGACATAATTAAGATAAGAGTATTTGGTACATTCTCTAAAGAAAAACGTAACAGTATTTTACTTAAAGAACACACAATTATCATGGTTGGGAGAAGCACATATACACAAAATAGTCTCTGGCTGGTCATTTCAGGAGCATTAATGCTAAGTATGCTGAAAAACACAAAGCAATCGACTGGTTTGTTTAAAGAGAATTGAAAAAAAAATCAAGAATAAATATTTCCTTTCTTTTATTTCTCAAAATAAAGTTTGTCTTATATTTTCTTTGGTGAGTTAAAGAGGTCTTTAGTATAGCCAATTATAACTATGTGGTTAGAATATGAATTATGAGTTCAGATATGAAGCAATAACTGTGGGAGATTACTTGGTATAAAACCTCTCATCCAAAGATACAAATATGTGAAGAAAAAAATAGTGTTCTAAAAACAGAAAACTTCACTGCAGGTGCCTGCTATTGGCAATGTCATGTAATAAAGTAGTTGGCATTGATCTATGTTTTCATAAACCCTGTGGTATTCTGCAGGCTTATTAGCAAAGTGTATTTTGTAAAGTTGCAGGCTTAAATGTCTTTCTAAGGGTGAGTGCTTCTCACAGTGAAGAAATAAGAGTCCTCTCGCTTTTTCAGCAGTTGTTATAAATGGCTCTCGGCGGGTTTGGAAAAGAAGGCAGGTCTAAGATAACACTGACCTTAGGATACTTGGAGGTCCTCCACCACCTGTATAATATCAACTTTAATAGTCCTGTAACATTCACTATTTGGGCCTTCCTCATTATAAGTTAATGGAATGGCCAGATTTGAGCGCAAATTGCGTTACTAACAACTCCTCAACTGACCATATATCATCCCAAGCCTTAATAGGAATGACAAGTAGTAGTACAAAGGCATCGCGGGATCAAGGCTTAAACAGCTTCCATTGCTAGTTCTAGGATACCAGGAAACCCGAGTCTAGATTTTATCCATTTCAATTTTGACACTCTTTGTTTCAGTTATTTTATTTTTAAATTTTTTTTTTAACGTTTATTTATTTTTGAGACAGAGAGAGACAGAGCATGAACGGGGGAGGGTCAGAGAGAGGGAGACACAGAATCGGAAACAGGCTCCAGGCTCCGAGCCATCAGCCCAGAGCCTGACGCGGGGCTCGAACTCACGGACCGCGAGATCGTCACCTGGCTGAAGTCGGACGCTTTAAACCGACTGAAAAGAACAGAATAATTTCTTTCAGGAAGCAGGCAGTAGCCTAAAAACTATCAGTTCCACTGAACTTCAAGGTCTAGTTAGTAGCTGAATCTGGTCAGGACCCCACTAAAGAGAGTCATGACAAAGGTTTATCATCTCCAACAGTGTACATGGAAGATAGCACACGTAATGACAACATATATCCTTGATGGAAATTTTAATGATGTGCCTGTGTTATGGCTGGTTACACTGAGGAATGAGCCATACTCATGGCTGGCTATACTGAGGAATGAGCCAAACTCTAGCCATGCCCTCTTTCTACGACCCTTCCAAGCTACCCCTGTTCTCCAATTGTTATTTATCCTCTGTTCTTTTCATTCTTTTCCACTTTAGACTAATCCCGTTAGGATAGGTACCGATGTTAGAAGTTTTCCAGCTGGGTGAAGGAGAATATATTACATTTCATAATTATGCATTACTGAAGCACTTGTTTGACTCACTACAGGTAGAAATAAATTGAATATGCCAACTTTCCTTACTAGTTTAGTGATAATTTGCTGATGTACTCATATTTTCTGCACTAGATTAGGGGGTAGATATTTGAAAAATATGAAAACTGAAGGCTAAAAATTGGATTCTACTGACCCACTTCTGCAATTTGTATTCCTTTTCGATATCTTCCATGCACACTGCCATAGGAATTGATGAATAAGAGAAAATAATCAGTTTAACAAGATTTTGATTGGGTTGTTCTCATACGGGAGTCTATATGACAAGATGCTTTCCTATAAAGTTATAGCATCATAATTCTATATTCAAAGACAATATGATTGTGTATTTGTGAAGTGAAAAGATTTATAATCATTTCCTTTAACAAGAGAAACATTTCTTGGGGCGCCTGGGTGGCGCAGTCGGTTAAGCGTCCGACTTCAGCCAGGTCACGATCTCGCGGTCCGGGAGTTCGAGCCCCGCGTCGGGCTCTGGGCTGATGGCTCAGAGCCTGGAGCCTGTTTCCGATTCTGTGTCTCCCTCTCTCTCTGCCCCTCCCCCGTTCATGCTCTGTCTCTCTCTGTCCCAAAAATAAATAAACGTTGAAAAAAAAAAATTTTAAAAATAATAAAAAAAAGAGAAACATTTCTTGATTTTGTGCAATTTTGAAAGCAATAGAAATTATTATTGCATATCTAGAGTTATTTTGTGACTATCTCAGAACCCTATTTCAAAGTATTTCTAAAGTACTTACTTAGTTATAAATCAGGGAATACCATCATAAGAAACTTCTGAAAATTAGTTCTAAATTAGGTGGTATTGTAAAAAGATTCCTTATGAAATGTAACTGGAAATTATTCATGTTCCATTAATCTAAATCACACAAAATGAATCCAATTATAGTGACACTAGAAACATTCAGTTTAAAAATGGTGCTTTTATGCTAATTCTCAAAGCTGGCCACAAATATTTGTCAGATTTGCTGGTAGATTCTACTGTGGGGTCCATAATAGATGAAAAAGTAGAATGCTTATTTGAATAGAGACAAGTCATGCTTACAAAATTTACAAAAAAAAAAATGCTCTTGTAAATCATAAATTGGACCAGATATTTATACAATATACTCAACAGTAGGTCTAAGGGAGTCTAAGACAGATTCCCTAACTGAAACACATTTTAAATTTTGGTCAGTTGCAAACTATTATCATCTGTAGGATCATCTTTTGATATTCTTTCAAAAAGATCATGCTCTTCATGGTTTTTGGTAGAAGAAACAAATTGCTGTAATATAGGAGTCTGTGCTAGTGATGAGTATCAGTCACCAGGCAATTTGGAAGTCTGCATTTGAAGAAGTAAAATTGTAACATCACTAGAAAATTATGAAAATAAATTTTGTAATTATGTTTTAGCCATGAAATATGAAGTTGCCTTTGTTCTTAATAGATTGTAATGAAGATAAATAATGGAAATTCAGTAGCCATTAATAGTATGTTATCAGTCGATCTAATTATATCAAGTCCCTAAGAGCTTCTAATTTCTTTTTTTTTTAATTTTTTTTTCAACGTTTATTTATTTTTGAGACAGAGAGAGACAGAGCATGAATGGGGGAGGGTCAGAGAGAGGGAGACACAGAATCTGAAACAGGCTCCAGGCTCTGAGCTGTCAGCACATAGCCCGACGCGGGGCTCGAACTCACAGACCGCGAGATCGTGACCTGAGGCGAAGTCGGCCGCTCAACCGACCGAGCCACACAGGCGCCCCAAGAGCTTCTAATTTCTAAAAGCTTGTTTCTCCTGGATTGCTAGCGATCATATACATTTGGGAAACTTAAAAAGAAATGACTTATACTAAAATCCGTTGAAGGTTTTTCTATCTTTTTACTGTCAGATTACCAATATTAAGAAGTTTTATATTTTTTATTCTTAGGATACAACACTTTTACTGTGACTAGTGTAATATCTGATGAGGAAACTACGTTTGCATCAAATTTGATTAGCATGTGCCTGTGTGTGTATGTAATGCAAAAGTGAAAGGTTAATTGCATGGAGTTTGATTCTGAACTTTGTTGGTTGATACTCTCCACTGTCAACACCTGTGAAAAGGATAATAGTGCAAAACAGTACGTTATCAAATTATTATAAGCACTGTATGAAAAAAATAATAATCACTCAATAGACAATAATTATTTTACTGATTATTATTGTTTTTATTAGGACAAAGCGTACAGGATGGCACATATATAGACTTGCTTTTCATTTTAAGTCTCTTCATATTCTTTGATTTTCTAATTACGTATATTTATAATTTGATTACTAAATACTAATTATGTAGACACTGCTGTAGTACCTAGGCATTTATTCCCTAACTGCCCACTGGAAGGCCATTGGTGTTCTAGGACAACAGATCTATCAGACTAGAAGACTAAAAGAGCCATTCTAATAATATCATTCCTATGACCAAGTTCCCATTGCTGAACTTCCCTTCTGGCTGAGGCTTTAGTTTTATTGATGAAGTTCCATTTAGTTCCTATTCCTAAATCTAAGTTTCTTTGCCTCCCTTCCTAGAAAGGCTTTGGCCAGTACTGAGTTTTCAGGAGTGGAGCAGACCTCGTAGCAAAACAGGCTTGGGTGAATAGACTTTTGTGTTCTGGGAGCAAGACAGAAAGCAACATGAATCATGAGAGAGAGGTGGGACTATATCTCTGGGACTGTCTGAGCTCAGGAAAGAAATCAAGGACCATTAAAAAGTCAAGGCCAAAGTTGTGGTCAGTGAACAAAACCAAGATGCAAAGCATAACATGGAAAGAGATAGAGAGAGAACGAGTAGAGTTTAGGCCTAGAAGTGTTCCCCAAAGAAGTGGTTTGCAGCCTGAGATATACTTTCTTACGGAGCATGCACTGGAACCTGTTGGGGGCCCATAGACACTTTGGAAAGCTACTGCCTTCAAGCCTTCATCCAGGAGTTAATCCAGTCAGCCTTTTTGATTCCTGGGTGCAGGATCTCAGTGCTGACAATTTACCATTTAATAGTGTTTAGCATTTAAAATTCTTTGAGCACACTGATCCAAATAACGTGGCTTCAGAGGCCAGTTTCCTCTTCAAATATCTCTGCTTGGAAACTCACTTCTGGTAATGGCAGGCCTATTTTGCTCCCAAGAGCGAATATCTAATCGTAACTCTCTTCCATGTGCCCCACACCCCACCTTTGTTACTATTATGAATTCTATTTCTACGATCTACATGAGGATGCAGGCCCAACCTTGCTTTTGCCACTTTTCCTCCAAGATTTTGCGATCCTGTAAATATCATCTTGTTGCTGGCTAGACTAGGGAGACACCTGGGCCCTGAAGTCTCCATCTAGCCCGTCCTCCAACATCAGAGGCTCTTGGTCTCACTACAAGAAAGAATTCAAGGACAGACCAGACACAGGCCTGAGCGATGCAAGTAGGAAAGTTTATTAAAGTTAGAGTACACTCTGGAGATGTGAGAATGAGTGAGCTCAAGGGAGAACCAAGCCTAGGTTTTGGGTCTGTAATTTTTATTGATAGCTGTTAACCAGGGCATGGAATATCTATTACTTGGGTAAGGGGTTTTGGGGGGACAGGGTTCCACACCTTTTCTCCCTTACTTGGTCAGAGTTTCCGGCCTTCATTGTCTTGGGCCTGTTTGATTTATACCAACTTCTTGTGGCTTTGCTTTTGGAATGCTTCCAGTACAGGTTCTAACTTTCCTGATAGCTGGCCATGACTCATGCTTTGCTGGCCTCCAGGCACCCTGTTAAAGGCTAACTGCCTACTCTAACAATCTCACTGTCTAAAACTGGTGTCTAGGGGCGCCTGGGTGGCGCAGTCGGTTAAGCGTCCGACTTCAGCCAGGTCACGATCTCGCGGTCCGTGAGTTCGAGCCCCGCGTCAGGCTCTGGGCTGATGGCTCAGAGCCTGGAGCCTGGTTCCGATTCTGTGTCTCCCTCTCTCTCTGCCCCTCCCCCGTTCATGCTCTGTCTCTCTCTGTCCCAAAAATAAATAAACGTTGAAAAAAAATTTTTTTTTTAAAAATTAAAAAAAAAATTAAAAAAAATAAAAAAATAAAATAAAACTGGTGTCTACTGAAAACTTCTAGCTCCAGTACAATCCATACCATATATTCCATTAACATGTCTTCCTCATTGTTGAAATCCCTATACATTCTTTCTATTGATGCTGGTTTTATTTATTTATTTATTCATTCATTCATTTGTTTGTTCATTCATTTTTATTATTTATTTATTCATTCATTCATTTGTTTGTTCATTCATTTTTTTATTATTTATTTATTTATTCATTCATTCATTCGTTTGTTCATTCATTTTTTATTATTTATTTATTTATTTATTTATTTTTACTTCTTCATACCTATGTGAATTGCAATTGCTGTCATCAGTATATGCTTTGGGGTCATATTCCCTTATACCTGCGTGTCTATTGACTGGCTCTTTGGGTTCTAAAATATAGACATCTTATCCAGTATATTCAAGTAAATGAGGATTTATCATAAGAGTATGCTTGCATGAGCAACTAGAACTATAGAATCATAAAGAATCAAAGTATCCATATGGACAAAACAATAAAATATCAATCACTCCTGAATGAGTCACATAACATTTTTCTATTTCCCTTCACATCTGTTTCCTATATTGACTATCTTTACCTGCTAAATTGTAATCTTTGTTCCGTGATTTGCCTTGTATTTCACTTTGACTTCTGTGGTCTTTCTCTTTCTCCTTCCTACATGTTTTGTTTCAAATACCTCTTCAAATTGACAAAATTCTTAGTATGTTTCTCAGTTGAAATACCTGGTCACCAACTAAAATTCTTGACCTACATTTCCTACAGGGTCACATATCATAAGTTATATGTAAGAAGTCTTTGTTCAGTTTATTAAATTGTCCATGCTTGGATCAGATACTTAACACTGGACCAGTCAGTTTTACAAAGGGAGAGATGGGATCACAGGATACAATATGGCTGCGTAGGCCCATTGCCTCAGAAGGGCATAAAGGTAGGATGAGGACTGTGGTATCTCTCATGTACTGTTCTTGTGAGGGTATTTATTTCCATGTTCTGAATTGTAAGAACTGACAGCACATTTTCAACATCATATGGTGGCAAGGAAACTTATAATTTCATTCTTTTAGCTATCTTTTTGAACCAGATTAATAAGAAGTGTTATTTGGGGGCTTCTGGGTGGCTCAGTCAGTTGAATCTCTGACTTCAGCTCAGGTCATCATTTCATGGTTTGTGGGTTTGAGCCCCACATCAGGCTTTGTGCTGACAGCATGGAGCCTGCTTTGGATTCTCTGTCTCTCTCTCTCTCTCTCTCTCTCTCTCTGCCCTTCCCCTGCTCGCATTCTCAATCTCTCTCTCTCTCTCTCTCTGTCTCTCTCTCTGTCTCTCTCTCATCTCTCTAAAAAATAAAGAAATAAACGTTAAAATTTTTTCAATGAAAAAAGAAATGTTATTTAGACATATCTAGAAAAATTGTTTTTAGTAGTTATTATGTAGATGAAAATGATATAAGGCAAGTCATGTCTTTGAAGCTAATTATTCAAGAAAAGCTAGATCCATTGGTAAGTAACCCATATAAATTGAACAGCAGCAGGAAGACTGGTTCTTACAATTTTTATCAGCTGAAGATGATAGATTTGTGTGCTCCATAATTAATCAGCTTTTAAAAGCTTTCAGATGATTAAAGAGAAATACCTCAGAAGCCAAATTTCCTTCCACAGATGGAGACTTATGAGACAGTCTTTAATGAGGCAAGTATACCAAACATTGTAGTGTGAGCAACAGAAAAGGCTCTCTGTAAAATGCAGCTGAGAATGAGTACAGAGTGCCATCATTTGGCAAGCATCTTTAACATCTTTTAACTCTTTATTAAATTTTGAGATGCAGACAAAATAATCAAACTAGAGATAAAAACTGCTGCAAGAGAAACATTATTTATTGAAGTAAATCAGTTAAAATAAATCAATACTGTTATAATTCATACATGCTTTGCCCCACTCCCAAGGAAAAAGAATGCCTACCAATATTCAGTATTTATTGTCAATGCTTTTTTACACTAATTGTATTTTAAAAAGAAACTTCCAGATCTTGATTCAGCAAGCATCCAAGGAGGAGCAAATGGCATAAGTAATTTCTCTAGATTCTAAGGGAACCTCCAAGAAAATGAAATGAGACTTCTAGGAAATCCCTTTCTACAGAATATACTGGACTCAAAGCAAAGCAACATGTCTGTTAAGATCATTGTAGAATTGTCTTCATCATTAACCAATGGCCTCAGTGAGAAGTGCTAGAAAAATCATACCAAATTCAGTATTCGTAGTAATTTAGGGATATTGCCAAAGGCAATGTCTGCTACTCCACACGGCATGTTCTCCCATTCATTTATTTTCCTTCTTTAAATTTTGTTTTTAACTTAGTTGTTTATTTTAGAAATCTCTACACCCAACGTGGGGCTCACACTAATGACCCCAAGATCAAGAGTCGCTCATTTTTCCGACTAAGTCAGCCAGGGCCCCCAAAAAACCTTCTTACATTTGAAATAATTGCTTGATTTTTAATTTTCGTGGAAACTTTGATGAAATAATTAAGTATGAGAAGAATTTCTCCCCACTCTTCTCTCTCTCCCTCTTGCTATTGAGCAACGTAAAGCCAGAATTGAGGTCCATCTACAGTAACTCAGGACCCTCCAATGTGCGTGTCTGTGTGCATTTACCGCCCCGGCTTTGATGTTTGTGCCCATTTTCTTCTTTCATCTTGACTTACCCACTCTTTACTTTGAGATTTGTCAGCCAATCCAAATCCTTTATGGAACAAAGTGGTAAATAAATAAATATATTGGTATTCTGCGTTGTGGCAAGAATACAGTCACCCACTTGTTCTAGTTCATGTTGAGGATCAACTCTTTGAGACAGATTGGTTATTGTGGTCCATGGAAGTAGGCCCTGGCTATATAAACACTGTCTCAATAACACCATTATTATCAAAACAGTTGAAAAACTGTTTTACTTTCTTAAGATTATAGAAATGCCATTAAAGAAGCTAATGTCACAAGTTTGGACCTGTCGTGTCTATCTTACTTGCCAAAAATAACTATAGCACCCTACTATCTAAAGGCTGCTCACAGGGGGATTCAGCTTGGTTTCTTGGAAGAACATAATTGACTGAAACAACATACACCTTCATATCTATTTTTGCTTTTTACAGTAATTCTTTAAATTTGTGCAGAATTCCTTGTATAACTGCCTTTGAAAACACTCTGAAAAGAGGTTCCACCTAATTAATTCAGGGTAATTGACGGAGATGTACTAAAATTGGAGAGAATTAAAAATTATGGACTATATCATGGAAATCTAATTATGTTATTGCCAAGTACTTATGGGAATAGGATTCATAAGCCAGCAGCAAAATGCCAAATACAAGGTGTGTAATATTCTGCCTTTCCAGAAAAAAATTTTTTAATTGTTTTTTGGCTTATGAATAATAATGATGAATACATTTTAACATAATAAAAGTATCTTACTTTAAATGTGTGACACTAATTTCCTTTGTTTTTATTTTCTTCCTTATTTTTATTACTGTGTTCATAAGCCCTTCTTCCCCTGATGATTTAAATTTAAACTTGACCACAACCCCTTCTGAATTACCCCCCAAGGTTCAGTATTCATAGAGATTTAAAAAAATAATGGATTTTATTGTATCATGAAGCCTTTTTATGATCTGTTGATCTGAAATATGCTGAAAAACGACTATTTAAATCTCTAACTAATTATCTTTCTAACGACTTGCCTGGTGTAGTACGTTAAATGAGGTTACATGGAATTAGCTTCTTAGTGTTCTACTGTCAGGTTCAAAAACAGAAAGTTTGGCATTATTCCTACAAATGAGGCTTCAAGAGAGCAGGTGAATTCATAAAAGGAAGCCCAGGGTTTACGGGAAGGTGAGCATACAGGGATAATTCTTGTTAAAAACACCTCTACATGTTTTTCATGTCACTCTCACTTAGCTGCCCGGGAAGCCACACAAAGACTTTCTGTTTCATGCACAGGACCAGACTCAAAATATTTATCAAGCTTTTCTAAAACCATACACATAACTCGCTGAATGTCTAGACAGGAATAATTAGTATTTAAAGGAAAGGATAACTTAGGATGAATTGTGAGTGCTGGTGACTGGTTGATTAAACGTGTATAGATGTTTTGATATTTAAGTTCCATGAAAAACATCGGTTTCCTGAGCTTGTCTAACTCCCGAGGTTCTATTTCCACTGTCTCACCGAGCTTTCTCTCATTATTCCCAGTCTGAGACTCCACATCTGTCAAGCTAATTTGCTTGCTGTCATCCACTCATGAGATTTGCCTGCCTCCTCAGTACCATCATGTATGATTCGCTTTAACTGGAATTCTCTCCCCCACCCCCCACATGGCTGATCATTTCTCTAGTTTCCTTCAAAACGCATTCTCTGCAGCTTACCCTATCTGGATACTTTCCATAATTGGTTCACCCTTACTCTGTTCTTCTCCGCAATAAATAAATATCCACGACTTACAGGGAAAGAAATGTTTGCTCAGTACATTCTCTATGTGTGTTTCTTGGATCTGTCACGTTGAATGTATCTAAATTTAAGAGTCGAATCTCTGTACATACCCAGGTTTTTGTACACATTGGTATAAACTACCATTTTAATTTATGTAAGATCATTATCTTCAAATATTTAATTTCCCTTGTTTATTGCTCCCGTAAGTTTAAATGAATATGAGAAGTATTATATGAAAAAAAGTTTCTAGATCAAGTAAATTCAGAAGGCCTCTCTGTTCAACAACGTTGAGTCAGTTTCCCTTACTGCCGAACCTCTCGGGGCCATATATATGCTGCAACATGGAACCCTTTTAAGTGGGCTATAGTATATAATTTTTTCTAAGCCTATGTAGCCATAAAAAATAATTTTTTATATTTTATAGACTATCATTGTACCACTTTGGAAAATGTTATGTCAGTCAGTTAAATGTGACCCATCAGTTAAGGCTAGAGTCTATGATAATACAAGAAATGAGATTTAACATTTGTTTTCATTTCATAGATTTAGTTATTTTTCAAGCAATCTTATTTCATAAAACAACCTAGTAAAGTATTTAGGATCATTTGAGGATAAGTTGTCTCTGTTACACTATTAAGGGATTTACTGATTCCATATGACTAATGATAGTGTTAGTTCTCAAACTCTGACTGTTAAATTTCAATCCCTGATGAACTCGAACTGCATACAGCTACTCAGTCTTCATGCCCATGAAATCTGTGGTTCAAAGTAATTACAGATCTATAGCTGATAAGTTTTATTGACATTTCCTGGATATTGACAAAGTTTTAATAAAAATAAATAGCATTTTGTCTTCCAAATAAGAGGAAAAGAATACAATCCTCAGAGGAAAGAAATAAGATTTAAGAGAAAGAATAAGTAAAATATATATAGTTTTATGTGGTCAAAATATTGACCTTTGAAATTGTATCCTCTAAAATTCATTCTCTGTTAATTAATATTTTAACAAAAATGAAATAAGTCATATTCATTTCTAGAATTGTGTCCTAAATTTTGAGCAAATGATACATAGTGTTTTTGAAATAATTTTAAAATATCTATATTTGAGCAGTATGTTAAGGTCTCTGTTACGTGAATTAATATCCAGTCAATAACTAAAGGTAGCTCAGAAATAATAGAGAAGCTAAAGCCAGACTTCCTCTCTCAGATAAAGTGGAACTTTAATGTCTGTCCTCTATCTGGGCAGCATGAAATCTATGCATAAATAAAGATTGTGGTTCAATTCCTTTTCTTATGGTTCTCTTTATTTTCACACCAAACACCTGCTGATTAGAAAGTCCCATTCTGTTTTCATCTCAGCTTCTTGAAATAGGCTTCTAAGATACATTCTTGGCCGATGGGCATTCTTGATATCGTCTCCTCCTTTTACTTGCAAACTCCCATCCATCCAATATGACCCTCAATATTCTTCAAACCTCAGTGTTCTGTAGGGAGAAGACTGCCAGACTGGAAACAAGATTGAAGCACAGGCACCAGGGAGGAAGAAGTTATATTAGCTCAGGTTGGAGAAGTCAGTGTGTAAACCAAGAGAGTGGAATTATGGAAAGAGAACAGTGGGCATGTTTGAGAGGTTTTAGATACGTAGAATCGATGGGGTATAGTGAGTAATTAAATCTGAGAACAATGGGAGGAACAAATCTGATATTTAGATTGCATATTAAGAAATGATGACTTTCATCCAGGTGGAAATCATAGGCAGGAGGAAAGAGAAATCTTTTTGGAGGAAATAGAATTCTGTTGGACAAAGACATAGAATTGCCAGGTAAGATGTTTATTATGATCACACATACTTGGAGATCAAGAGGTAAACTTAAAAAGGAAGTTGAAAAATAAAAGTTTGGGAATCACCAGGATGTAGATGATAGGTAGCATTATAAAAGGAAAATATGGAAGGGAGTACAGCAAAGAGCCTTGTACACAACCTTTGTGAAAAACCCTTGCTTAAGACATAGGTAGAGGAAGAGGAGCTCCAGCAGGAGATTGGAAAGGATGGACTGGAGAGAGAGGAGACAGACCAGGACTATCTGATCTCAGACACCAAGGCAGACCAAGTTTCCAGGACAGTCAATTGGCAACAAAGCACAATAAACCAGGGGCGTTTGGGTGGCTCAGTCAGTTGAGTGCCCCACCCTTGGTTTTGGCTCAGGTTTTGATCTTATGGTTCTAGTTCGAGCCCCGTGTTGGGCTCTGAGCTGACAACTTGGAGGCTGCTTGGGATCCTCTCCCTCTCTCCCTCTGCCCGGCCCCTGCTCCAGCATTATCTCTCTCTCTTTCTCTATCAAAACAAACAAACAAATGAAGACTTTAAAAACACAGTAAAGCAGTTATGGCACAAGAAATGATAATTTAGACAAAATATAAACACGAATGCTTTATAATACATAGAACTTGCCCCCTTTCTACTTGTCCACTCCACTTATCCAGAAAGCATAATTTGTTAATGTTTGGTAGATAAACCGTACCAAAATTTTGTATCACGTATGTAGATAAAATCGATAAATCATAAGGTAAACTTCTTATACAAAATAGTAAGTGGCTCTCTTTCAGATGAATTAAATGTCATGCAGTAATTTGTGGTTCACATTTTAGGAAGCTTTCCCACAATTTGAGGGGGAAAAGATCCAAAATAAGCCATTATCCAAATGGTTATCATAAGTAATATCAAATGTTTCATCACATAGCAGGGAAATATACGGGATTGTCTGTCTCAGGGTCAAATTCTATTGTGTGGTGATTTCTTTATTACTAGTTAACAATGTTTTGCTTCTGCCAAAGGTGGCAAGAGTAAATAGAAGAAATCACTTGGTAGACAAAGCAACCTGGCTCACAAAGTTTGCAGACGTGATTAAAAAGTTTGAAGTTTAAAGCTTTGAAATCTCTTTTGTGTACTTGGTTTCTCTCTGTTGTAGTCAATCGGAGCGCAGAGAAAAAGGTCAAACACTTCTCACATCTACTAGTGTTGATTTGGAGAACGAAATTTTAAATTCATTTCACCGTGAAATTTCAGAAGTGGAACAACAGGCTGTTTAGTTCAGGCAGCAAGGACGGAGTTATTGACAGTCTTCTGCTTTTGAAGGGAGAGTAGGCGGTGAAATCATGCCTGTGACAGGGCTGAAATACTTTTTTGTTCAGAGATGCAGTCTCTACAGTCTGAATAGCTCTTCATGTTGTAGAGGCCCTTAACCAAACGGTGCTGCTCGCTGCCTTTCATTTCTTTGAAAAGCAGTTTTACAAAGACTCTGAACTAAAAAAAGAAAAAAGAAAAAAATTAGAGATCTCAAGAAGCATATCTACTCAATCAATGATATCAGAAAATGCAGCTTGGTGTCTTTCTGCATCCAATTTTATAATTGAATCGTAAAAAATGCCACAGGTATTTTATGCATTAATATATTTGGGTTATTGTCTCTCAACTTTTGGAATCTTCCATTACAAAAGTAGTCAATGTAACAAAACTGAGTTAAATGTTCACTTTCAAGTAACTAAATGTTAAAATGAAGACAGGGAAAATTCTATCTTCTACGGAGCAAATCAGGGTTAAAGAAAATAAAGGCAGTGAAAAATCACAACATGGTGTGTGAAATTGACAAGGTAGAAATATAAAGGCTGAATATACACTTATTAGTAAAGTAGGAAGGATGTAATCGGTTGATTGAGAGAATTTAGTCTGAACTTAACATGGAATGCAAGCCACCAGGAAAGAAACATGTTTCTCTGTCACCTTGTTACCTAGTAGACAAGTTAGCATTCTTGTAACTGAAACTCAGATATTAGGGGAACAAGTGACCATTTTGAAGAAAAATGCTATACAACGATGAAGAATGCCAGCTACTTTCAGAAATGTTAAAGAAGATTCTGTAAACTCAAAGTTAGTTTTAGGAATGGTGATACAGTCAATAAAGTCACAGTTTTTACAGGATCTTGATGTACAGTTTTTAATAAAATCATTTTTAATGCATTTTCTTCATGGTTTGTCTACCCTAAGTAGCCTGGGAGAGAAGTAGGATTATTTACATGACTAGAAGCATTAATATGAAACTTGCAATTCCAGTATGTTCATGTGGATCTGATCTAAAACATTGCAGAATTGGGTCACAGGTTTGTATTTTGTAGTTTTTTAATCCAGATAAATGCATTCCATTATTTCCTTAAAAATATTTGATATATTATATTCATGCATCTATTTGTATTGTTGTCAAAAAGCATTCTGTTTTAGACCTCTAGGGGGAGAGGGTGGCTGGGTACCTGGGTGGCTCAGTTGGTTAAATATCTTGATTCAGCTCAGCTCATGATCTCACAGTTCGTGAGATCGAGCCCCTTGTAGGGCTCTGCGCTGACAGCATGGAGCCTGCTTGGAATTCTCTCTCTCCCTCTCTTCCTGCCCCTACCCCACTTTTTCTCTTTCTCTTAAAATAAATAAATAAACATTTAAAAAATCCTGTAATGAAAGGCATCGATAAATTTGGCTACAAAAATGAGAAACTCTGGGGCAT
Source organism: Prionailurus viverrinus (assembly GCF_022837055.1). Classification (NCBI taxonomy): domain Eukaryota; kingdom Metazoa; phylum Chordata; class Mammalia; order Carnivora; family Felidae; genus Prionailurus; species Prionailurus viverrinus. The sequence goes on from NC_062564.1 coordinate 71,761,878, forward strand.
CAAAGTATATCACGAATAAAAGGCAAATAAGCCATGAAAAATATTTTCTAAAATGATTGCAGACAAAATGTTTCAAAGCTCATGTAAATTAGTAAGAGAAACATGGACAAACCAGTTATTATTAATACAATTTCTCTGAATTTATCCTTATTAATTAAATATTGACATCACAATACAAAGTTACACAATTAAAGTGAGTCCAATGTGTTTTAAGTAGCTATAAGCTCTTACTTGTTTGCTCTTTTGTTTTTCAGAAATGATTCCTTTATCTTCCCATTTTTCTCTAAGCATTTTTGAAGCATAACAACTAATTGCTCAGTGTTAAAGAGTCTAGTTCCATTTCCAAAATTAATTTAACCGTTGATCTCTCTGCATTACTTTCCTTACGTTTTTGTTATTTTTCTGAGTATGCCAAGATTAGGTTCTTAAGAGTACAGCTAGTAGAGATTGTGTTTTGGTACAGACCAAGTGGAAACATTGAGTCATCTAGAACTAACATAGCAGAAGGAATTACTTTTGAAAGCATACCTTAGAACGAGTGTCTATTTCTTACATCAAAAAATAAAAGAATTTTAATATTCAGCCTATTTTTCTCATACTCTTGAGTGTTTGTCTACTGCAGCATTTCTAGATGTTTCCTTAGTCTTTGGCAAAGATGGACTTACTATGAACTAAGAAAACATGAGTTTCAGGCTTTCTCACTGGCACAGGCCTCTCTTTCAAGCCCTCAGAGGGCATTTAGCCAGGTGTTCATGTGATTGTTTTTGTTAAGAGTGAAGAAAAAAATACCTGAAGTACCATCCGCTGCCTTGCCCCTGCCACTCTAACTTCTGCTCGGGTCCCATGTCATTACAGTGGCAGACACTTTGAAGGACTCCAAAGGGAAGGTTAGGGAAGCTAACTTTGGTAAGGGCTGTTTTTCTACTTCACAATCACATCTGAGCCAGAAGTTCTTGCTGGCTGCCTAGTAAGACAGCCTTCTTCTTTAATTTTTTTTTTTCTTTTTAGAGAGAGAGAGACAGAGTGCATGTGTGCGTGAGCTCAGAGGGAGAGAGAGGGAGAGGAAGAATCTCAAGCAGGCTCCACGCTGTCAGCACAGGGCATGACTCAGGGTTCAAACTCAAGAACTGTGAGATCATGACCTGAGCCGAAATCAAGAGTCAGAAATTCAGCCAACTGAGCACCCCAACATGGGCTTCTAAGATGTCTCTTGGGTGGAGCCCCCAGTGTTCTGACATGAAAATGCAGGGCCATATGTGTCCTATATTTTCCAGCCCCAGCAGTATGTGGAGAGTAGAGAAAAAAAAAAAAATTGAAAAAGGATGGAGCCCAAACAAATATGTGGAAAGTGGAAATTTCTTTTCATTAGAGACTTAAAATTTTAAGTGGAGGATTTTATTGTCATCAATGCCTAACCAAAGTTTCCCTGCTATCACAAATATATATTTTTTAATTTCTTTAAGTTTATTTATTTTGAGAGAGAGAACGTGAGTGGGGGAGTGCAGAGAGAGAGAGAGAGAGAGAATCTCAAGCAGGCTTTGCACAACGGAAAGCTTGAACCCATGAACCATGATCATGACTTGAGCCGAAACCAAGAGTTGGACACTTAACTGACTGAGCCACCTAGGTGTTCCTCTCAGTAATATATTTGATAATACAAGATATATAATTATAAGTGCTTCATATGTTTTTTCCTCTTTTGCTGAGAATCTCACTGAATAAATTGTATAAGAATTCCTCTGTTGGTTGGGAACATATCTATGGCAATATTGCAAATAGCGACTTTTGCCTCTTCGTGAGCAAGTAGGTTTTGTGCACCTTGACCCCTTCGAGAAACACAAAGTACCCTAGCATCACTGACGCATCTTGTCTTGATAATGTCTGCTGGTTCCAGAGGAAATAGCATGCAAACTTGTGAGTAGAAGAGCAAAACAGCCATAGAATGGAAGTGCTGTTGACACATTTCCTACACATACTCATCGCTGGTCAATATAGGCAGTATTAGACCAATTTGGTTATGCAAATATGTTGTTCAATACAGTGAGGAAACACCTTTAAAAACCCTGAATTGCTTGCGTGTATCACTTATATTCAGATTAATTTTGTATGTGTGTACGAATTATTCATCATAAGCAAATTCAAAAAAACAATTATATTTTCATCCTGAGGTTTATTAATAAATTAATGACGTAATTTTTAGAGCTTGCTATGTTGTAGTTTTTGCCAAGTGTTTAAATGTGTACTTTATTGTCATTTCTTTTTTATTCTAAACAAATATTGGTTATTATTCTTAATTTTTACATTCTTTTGCTTAAAGAAATCTCAGAATGGGAAACAGACATTTACTTCAGTGAAAATCCTCCAGAATATTGCAGATAATAGCCTAGTGTTAGATTACTGGAAGAGCCTATGCATTATGAAAAGTTATAGGGAAATAATGCAATTTTCAGAGCTGCACCAAAATGTATGAGTCCATTTACATTTCACCCTTTTTTCTGTAGTGAATAAAGTGAATAACCCCCAACCACCCTTTATAACACATTCATATCTTTTTAGTTAAGTTCCCCCAAATTATTCTGGTATTCAATTAATATATGTGTGCCATACAGCAGATAGCAAAGGTATTAGCTTTGTTGATTCAATAGTTGAAAATTCCACCTGTATATTGTGAGTGTCCTTGTATGAAGCCCTGGAATGCAAGCATTCGTGCTAATTAGTCATGTTGAAGTGGCCTCGTTCCTGAGCTCGACTCCTATATAGCGCACTTGGTATCTTTACCTGAAAGTCAAATAGGCATCTCAAACTTAGCTTTAATTCCTTGGTACCATCCAGTGCCTCCCTGCAGTGTTATCTGGCTCATTGAAAGAACCAGCAGTTGTTCAAGCTAAATCCCAAAGACATCATTTCCTCTCTCTGTCTTGCCCTCCACACAATCTTCAATCCTTCGCTAAGTACTGCTAGTTCCAACATCACAGTCTATTTAGAATATATCCACTCCTCTCTGTTTTCATTTCTACCACTCCATGCCAACCCATCATCATCCATTTTGTGGATATGATGTAAATTTTTTGTTCACAAAATCTCTAATGATACTCGAAAGCTGATACACCCCTTACCTTGCACGTATTTGAGTTGGCATTTTAAAGATTTTATCATAAATTAATTCACTGGAAAGTATATAATTTCTGAAATACTACAAATATTACATTTTAAAATAAATCTGTTTCAGGGAATCTAATACCATAACAATTTTATACCCAACACTATTCTTTAAAAAGAATTGATAAACAGGGGCGCCTGGGTGGCTCAGTCGGTTAAGCGGCCGACTTCGGCTCAGGTCATGATCTCCCGGTCCGTGAGTTGGAGCCCCGCGTCGGGCTCTGTGCTGACGGCTCAGAGCCTGGAGCCTGTTTCAGATTCTGTGTCTCCCTCTCTCTCTGCTCCTCCCCTGTTCATACTCTGTCTCTCTCTGTCTCAAAAATAAATAAACGTTAAAAAAAATAATAATAAAAAAATAAAAATAAAAAAAGAATTGATTAACAAATGACCCTTTGATGTTTGGAAATTTTACTTTGTATCTTTTTTCCTTACACTTATATTTTCATTCCACTTCCCCTCAGAACTTTAAACCAATATAAAAATCACTTGCTGACCAATATATCATATTTTTCTGTGAAAATTATGTACCACAGCTTTTTATGACTTTTTATGATCACAAGGATCTAAAAAAGGTTCCAAATTATTGGTACCTGAATTGATTAAAACACCAATGTACTAGACATTGGTGAAAGATAGACAGTGGGCAAAAGATAATGAAATTAAAAATAAAATTTCATTTTAAATGCATAGCTTAATGTTCTGAATGTTTTTTCTTCTTCACATGTGCATGGATAAATACTACTTATTGTTAAAGTGAGAATGTTTATTATCAATTACAGGTTTATCCGTCACATTTTCGATGCAAACACTGTAAAGCTTTTTCATATAAATAAATAAATGGGAATGGAGAATAAAGAATTATAGCAACATCACTACATTCATTGAACTGAGTTACATGGCAAAAATCATAAAGTGGCCCACGAAAAACGTATATAAAGATTGATCCGCTCACACTCAGTTGGTTCCTTCTGCAATTTTGTTGAAAGGAACATTTGGAAATCATCTGACTTGCAAAAGACCTTTTTTTTAGTCAGTGAAATAATTTTCATCCTTAGTATCTAGAACAGTATTTCAAGTTGCTCTCCAGTGATGCTTTGAAGGATTGTACAACCTGGAACAATGCTCTATGTAAGATTCAGGGTGATTAAGAGGTAAATTTTCAAAGAAGGAAGCCCTCTCAGGTAAATCAGTTCTAGAAAGCAATGCAAATGATTTTTAAAAGCAATCCTTACTTGCATACTTCTTGGAATATTGAAGGAAAGCCCAGGTGTGTCCGTTGAAGATGTCTATGTGGACAGCTGCAAATAGCCTCCACCCTGGCTGTGCTCATGCGTGCAGTCTTAATTTTTCGTTGCCATTTTCCACAAAGTCACCACAGCCATTTTAAAATGCAAATCAGGTGTTGTCGCTCTCTGCTTAAAACGCACCAATGGCTTTTCTTTTCCAGTTATGGTGGTCTTGGAACAGGAAAAGCCCTTTCCTGCTTCAAAGCCTTTGCCTTATGGTTTTCTTCAAGTTGGAACTTTCTCCCAGTTTTTAGAAACGCTACATTACTCTTGTCTTTAAGATATCAATTCATTGATTCCTTCTATGAAAGGCTTTTCATAACCACCCCATCCAAAGTAGGACTCACATTATCTATCCCATTGGAGCCTTCTTCCCTTTATAGAAGTAATCAGAATCTGAGGGGAAAAAATACCTTTTATTTAGGTATGTGTTTACTTACATATTATCTGTCACCACCATTAAACTATAAACTCTTTGAATGACTGGTAAATGGCACCATGTGTTCAGGAGCACATAATAGGTGCTCACCAAAATTCGAGTTGGAATGAATGAATTGTAGCTATATTTTGTCTTCTCCTAAGAAATGAATGAGAGGGAGATGGGTAGGAAAAGGGAAGGTGCCAAACGAAGAAAGGAAGTTGTTTTGAATTCCTGACATATAGTCTCTGGAGGGCAATTGTTTTTCAAATTTTTTAATCACATGTGAATTCCTTACACAGTTCTCTAGAAAGCTCCAAACAGCTGAGGTAACTACCACACAAATACTGTGGGATTCTATTTCCCTTATAAAGAAAGCTTCTTAAAAAGTATTAAATGCTTTTAAAAAGGTTATATGCAAACAGACTTGGCAAATATATATTTTACCCTTATCACATAAGTATTTAAATTAGTGTGAATAAAGTCTTAGCATAATATTTCTTGAAATTTATATTAAATACTGTTTATTTGTGAACTTTTAAAATGTGTATTTGTCTATGTCTGCCTACACTAATAAACACAAATAAATGTGCATTGTATAAGAAATTGACATTTTCTCATAGTTAATATATCCAGTATTTCCTGCTACCGTGTTATGTATCCGATGTTTATGATAAGAAAT